>NW_027187347.1:3183941-3305686 GCF_028583685.1 Petaurus breviceps papuanus
ATAGATAGATAGATAGATAGATAGATAGATAGATAGATAGATAGATATAGATATATACATATTGATGTAAACATATACATACGTACATACATAAACATATATTTTCCCTGAGAGATTCTACTATTAATCTTGTTTTTATCTTTGTGCATATCTCTTTTTTCCTCTCTCTCCAAACTCTTCTACTTTACTTCTCCCTGCTACTTGCCACCCTATTTCCAGCAGTCCCTCCCCTTACCCTCCAATTCCCCTAAATCTAAACACCCTTTTGTACAACCCTTTGACCTATTCTGTCCCCCTCCCCTCTAAAGCCCCGTCCCTTATCCTTTCATTCCCCTAAATCTAAAGACCCTTTTATATCCCCCTTTTAATCTATTCCCTCACCCTCCCCTCTAGAGATCCCTCCTTTATCCTCTCTCCCCTCCCTATCCCCTTAGAGTTTTATTTTTCTAAATTTAGAAGACTTTTATACTCTTCTAAATATATGTATTTTCCCCCCTTAAACCCATTTCTGATGAAAGTAGGTTTCCAGAACGAACAGCCCTGTTCCACCATCTAATTCATCTGCCTTGGTTCTTCTTCTTATATCTCATTTATATAAGATAATTACTCTTTTAGCTATTCTTGAATGGTTTTATTTTTTGAAGTCATATCATACTCAGGTCTACCCCAATCTTTCATATAAACTACCTAATTATTAGTAACAATCTTAGATACAGGTTTTACATTTTTTTTTTTTTTGCTTTTTGGGGCAATTGGGGTTAAGTGACTTGCCCAAGGGATTTTACATTTTTTTATACATAAAAGGTAAATATTCTATTCTTATTTAGTCCCTTATAATTAATTGGTCATTGGTATGTACCTTATATTTCTCTTGGCTCTTATTTGTCAAATCTTCTGTTGAGTTCAGGGCTTGTTTTTTTTTTAAGACAGAGTCCTGATGGTCTGACAGTTGATTAAATGTCTATTTTTTAAAATTCAGAATTATGTTTAGCTTTGCTGGGTATGATATTTTCAGCCAGAGCCCAATTCTTCGGCCCTTTAATATATAGTGTTAGAAGTCCTGCAATCTTTTAGTGTTGCCAACACTAGATCTTGTGTGATTCTAATTGTGGTAATATCATATGTAAATTGTTTTTTTTTTTGTTGTTGTTGCTTATAATATTTTGTCCTTGATCTGGGGGTTTCAAAATTTAACTATAATATTTCTATGAGTTTTCCTCATAGGATCTCTTTCAGGTGGTGATCAGTGAATTTTTTTCTATTTCTATTTCCCCCTCTTGTTCTAATTATTCAGGACAATTTTCTTTAATTATTTCTTATATTATTGTATCAAGATTTTTTTTATCAGAACTTTCAGGTAATTAAATTGTTCTTCTGTTTTCTCTTCTTGATCTATTCTCTAGATCCCTTTTTTCTTATGAGATATTTCATATTCTCTTCTATCTATCTATCTATCTATCTATAATTTCATCATCTCTTACAACTTTGCTGGCTTCCCTTTGACAAATTCTGATTTCCAAGGAGTTGTTTTCTTTCTTAAGATTCTGGATCTCCTTTTCTAATTTGGTTGACTTTTTTTTCATAATTTTCTTGTTTTTCTTTTTCCCTTTTAATTTTTCCTCCATCTCTCTCATTTGATTTCTAAAGTCTTTTTTAAGTTTTTAAGTTCTTTTTGGGCAGATGACCATTTGACATTACTCTTTGGAGTAGAAGAGGGTTTCTTTGCTTCAGCATCCTCCTCTGAAGATGAACCCTGGTCTTCTCTATTCCCATAGTAGCTCTATGTTGGTTGGATTCTTTCTCCTTTGCCTGTGCATTTTTAAAAAATAATAATTTAGTTTTCATAATCACCTCTTATATTGGGGTATGGTGCCTCTGTCCTCTGATTTTCTTCAATTCTCCCCTCTGACCTTGAACCCAAACCAAGACCTCCAGCCTCCTCAAAGTGCCCACAGTCAGTGGCATCACTGCCCCTTGTTGTTTAAAGCAAACCCTACTTTGGAGGTGTTTACTCTTAATAGGAAAGAAATCTAGTTCTGGGATTTTTCTTCAAATCTTTTCCAAATATCCCAAGAGTACCCCTGTTCTGCCCCTATTCTTACTTGTTTCTGTGGTTCTATGTTCACCTAGAGGTGCTATTTTATCTCTTTTGTGGAGGAAATCTTGAGACCTTGAAATTTTCTGACCTACTCTGCCATCTTTCCAGAATCCTCTTTCTATTTTCTTTCTTTTAAAAAAATATTTATTAATTTACTTTTAGTTTAGAACATTCAGTTCCATTAACTTTTGAGTTCCAAATTTTCTCCCCCTTCTCTCTCCTCTTCCTTCTCCTGCTATGGCGGCATGCAATCCGATATAGGTTCTACAAACACCTTCACGTTAAACATTAGTCAGTTTGTAAAGAAGGATTATAACCAATGGAATGAACAACGAGAAAGAAGGAACAAAACAAAACAAAAAAGAGAGAGCAAGTACTCAGCTTCAATCTGCATTCAGACTCCGTAAATCTTTCTCTGGATGTGGATAGCCTCAGAGACTTATCTTCAAGAAAATATTTGCAACCTGGTGAAAAGAGCAATGAAGTGAAGACCTAGGCCTTATGATTACCTCTGGGATCTCAAACACCTGTCTTTCCTTATTGTAATATCCTTTATAGAAAAGAAACTTACAAAGTGCTTACTATTCTAGGCATTGTGCTAAGTGTTGGGAATACACATATAAGCAAAAAAAAAAAAAAAGATGAACTTCTGCCTCAGAGTTTACAACAGAATGAGGGGAAACAAAACTGAAGGAAGTGCCCACTTAGGGGACATGGTAAATAGATCCATAGAATCAGAGCAGGGCCCAGAGAGAGGTGATGGAGTATGCATGGATGGCCTGGGAATTTCCTCAAAATGGAAATTCTGGGAGGAATTCACTAATCAGAGGCATCTTCCAGGGAGTGAAGACTGATGGAGAAGTCCAGAGAGTTAGGAGGAGAACTAGGCCAGGGTAAAGGAGTGAACATGACTGACCCGGCCACTTCCTCAGAATGTATACATTCAGCAAAATTAAGCCTAAAACAATCTACAAATAGCTATTGCTGTTTTTTTTTTTTCCTTCCTGCTTTTACATTGTAATTAGTTTCCACTCAAATCCTATTCCTGTTTCTTATGGACATATCCCCGAGTTCCTTTAAATTATGCTAGTGGAGGAAAATCTCTGGCACATCCTACAAAATGAAAAAGACTTTGAATCTAGGCTTAGTTCTGGACCATGGACCATATCTGTCTAAAGACCAGCCTGGTTAAGTCTGGAGATCCTTGTCACCAAAAGGTTCAATATCAGATGATTTTTATTGTTCTTCCATAGCAGCATGCAACCAATGAAGAGTACCTCCTAATGTGATGTGGATAAGTCCTCCATCAATTTGGAGAAACTCTCTCCTCTCCTACCCTATTTCCTTCTAGGGACTTAGCAAGATCTCTTCTACCATTGAATTGTCCAGAAGCTGGAATGCAAGATTCTCATCTGTCTTGCTGTGTTATCTTTGTGAGCAGAAGGACATCTCATCTCATTCTTTCAGCCATTCAGATTTCCTATGTCCACCTGTCTTTATTCAGTGGGCAACATACTTTATTTCACCCAAACTTATTAAAGACTTGTTCCCATCTAGTTTATACCTTTGATTTAAATTGAAAAGTCTGGGCCTTCTGTGCTTACATTAATTTGGGTCCTGTAGAAACACTTCCATAATATGTGGTGAGATTGTGATTTTTGTGAGTGAAGAGAACAGCTAGCAATGAAATTCTTCATTTTTTGACGCCAGTGTAGAAGCTTGGTGGGGGTCTGATGACTTGAAGAGCTTACAGGCAGGTGAGCCTTTTTTTCCATTGGGACTTTGTATATCCCTTTGATAGTAGGTGCCAAGTAGTTCTCAATCATCTCCCTGAAGTGTTAATGTGAATCTCCTGGGCCTGGGTACTAGACAATCCATTCATCCCTCAATGAGGAAAAGTGATTAAGTGCTAGCCTCTGATATTTAATTGGCTCAGACCATTATGTATCTGAATGGTAGCCCTATGAAAGAATCAAAGAGTCCAGGAGAGAGAACTGAAATAAAACTGAGTTGATCTGATTGGGGAGATGAGGGGTGTTGAGTGCAGAAAACCTGTGCCATCCACATCTTCTCCCCAGCAGCCACTAATGACAGCCCTAAAAAGGCAAATGCAAAGGCAAAAAGCCCATGCATTTGCACATGCTGTTAACTACCTTGTCCCTAAAGAGGATACAGTCACTTCTTCCAGTTATCTAGAGGAGGGACTTCCTAGAGAGATCTGTGATTTTGCCTCCTAAAAAGAAAAAGGTCAATTCCTAGACAACACTAGCTTCTTGGAGAAAAGAGAATGGAGAACCATAGAATGCTTATATGTTAGGGAGGAATGAAACCCTAGACTTTTTTTTATAAAATGTAGATCCAATGGGAAGGGGAATTCTTCCTTTGTAAACCCAGACTTATTTCCCTCTCTAGGAATTCAAACTCTTAGACTGGTGATGCAGGACTGGAGGCCTAGATAGGTCCTAGGGCTAAAGGTGAGACTCATTGGGATGTTTGGGTCAATGCTTCTTTAGCACCCACAAGTTCATTCCCTTCTGAGTGGAATCTAAACCTTTAGAGCTATAGGACTTGGAGATCTTTGGAGATCCTTGGGCTGAAGGTGGGACCCACCAGAAAGGAAAAGGAACTTGTACTGGCTGTTTGGGGGCTATTATGAATACTTTGTGTTTTGCTTTTTTCTATGCTTAATTCTTTACTTAATTGTTGCCCTGTATCCAATTTGCATCATTATCAGGGGTGCTGGGAAGTTGGAATGAGATAATCAGTGTAAAGCACTTTATAAACCTTAAAGCTGCTTATTGTCCTTCCTTCTCAAAGAGGACCAAAATGACATCATTATGCTAAAGTCAAGTTTCCATGTGTCCAACTGTGGCTGATCAGAGCAATATGAGCTTGGAATGCTCTACCACAGGTCGGGCACAAATGGTCTGTGTGAACATTTGGGGAGGATTCTCCAAATTTGCGCATCCTGTGTTTCCTTTGAGCTGTTTCGATTTGCTTTGCTCATAGGGCACAGCACCTTCTCTGATGTGGGCACACCATGCTGAGTGACCCTGTGCCAGTGTCTCCCCATGCCACACAATCAATTCCAAAGTTCTTAAGAGAAACCTTGAGAGTGTTCTTGTATCTCTTCTTCTGACCACCATGTGAATACTTGACCTGAGTTCTCCAGAAAACAGTCTTTTTGGCAAGCGTACATTTTACATTTGAACAATGTGGCCAGCCCATCCAAACAAAGTTGCACTTTCTGAAGCAGAGTTTGAATGCTTGGCAGTTTAGTTCGAGTAAGGACCTCAGTGCCTGGCACCTTATCTTGCCAAGTGATCCTCAGAATCTTCCGAAGACAATTCAAATTTAAGCAATTCAGCTTCCTGGCATGGTGATGGTAGACTGTCCAGGTTTCACAGGCATACAACAATGAGGTCAGCACAATGGCTTTGCAGACCTTCAGTTCAGACCTCCCTAGCTGAAGTTCCAACTGAAGAAGAGGTTTTGAATGCCATTAGGTTCCTTTAGTGTGGCAAAGCACCTGGTGCTGATTCTATTCTGGCTGAGATTTACAAGGTAGGGGGTCCATTGCTCATACAAAAGCTAACTGAAATTTTCCAGGTTATATGGTAAGAGGAGGTTAACCCCCAGGAGTTCAAGGATGCCTCCCTTGTCCATCTCTGTAAAGGTAAAAGAAACAGATTGTCCTGTGATAATTACGGGTGGGGGAGGGGAGGAAGGGGATGTTTCCTCTCTCTCTCAGTCATTGCTGGCAAGAGTCTTCCTTAATAGGCTGATCCTTCACCTGGAAGACGGTCATCTGAGCACCAATGTGGCTTCAGAAAGGGCCAATGAACAGTTGATATGGTGTTTGCTGCCTGACAACTCCAAGAGAAATGCCAGGAGCAGAACAGAGGTCTGTACACAGCATTTGTAGATCTGACCAAGCCCTTTGAAGCTGTTAGTTGTGAGGGCTTATGGAAAATGATATCAAAATTTGGTTGCCTGGAGTTCATCAGCGTTGTATGGCTTTTTCATGACTCCATGCTCGCCCAGGGTCTAGATAATGGACAATGCTCTTGTGTCTTCTCAGTCACCAGTGGAGTGAAACAAGGCTGTGTGCTTGCTCCCATGCTTTTTAACATGATGTTTTCAGCCATCTTGTCAAATGCTTTTAATGAGGATGAGCACAGCATCAAGGTCAGCTACCGCACTGATGGTAAATTGTTCAATTTGTAGATGCTACAAGCCAAGACCAAAGTGGAGGGAGTGTTGGTGCATGATTTTCTGTTTGCAGATGATTATGCACTCAGTGCAGCCTCTGAAGCTGAGATGCAACGAAGTATGGATCAGTTCTCTGCTCCTTGTGCTAATTTTGACCTAACAATTAATACCAAGAAAACAGAAGTGCTCCATCAGCCACCACCACACCATCCATACGTGGAACCGTCAGTTATGGCAAATGGAGAATTTTTTTTTTTCTTTTTGGAGGGCAATTGGGGTTAAGTGATTTGCCCAAGGTCACATGGCTAGTAAGTGTTAAGTGTCTGAGGCTGCATTTGAACTCAGGTCCTCCTGACTCCAGGCCCGGTGCTCTATTCACTGCCTACCTAGCCGCCCTGGAGAAGTTTTAAATTCTGTAGATAAGTTCACTTACCTTGGTAGTGTACTTTGCAGGGATGTGCACATCGATAATAAGGTTGATGCACCCATTGCCAGAACTAGTTCAGTGTTTGGGAGGCTCTAAAGGAAAGTGTGGGAGAGAAGAGGTATTAGACTGACTGCCCGACTGAAGATCTGCAGAGCCTTGGTGCTGACCTCATTGTTGGGTTCCTGTAAACCTTAAAGCACCATATAAATGGATGTTGCTGTTATCCTTATCCTAGTCACCAGGCCAGCATCCCGGAGGTGATTTAATTAATTCTTTGAACTGGCTACGGAACATTTGCTAAGCTCAAACAATGTTTATAAGACAATAAAGGGGGTATACTGGTAAATGTTCAACAGCCAGGTACTTGGGAGGGGGAAAAAAAGTATGCACCCACACAGATTTTATTTGTATTATGAATACTTTCTAAAATCTAGACAATCAACAGAACAATAAATCAAGCCCTGATTTGTAGTGATTGCTGATTTCTGAGGTATGAATGCTAATGCTGAAAATCTAACAATTCCAACATACCCCATCTTATTACTCTGGGTGCTTCCACATCAGTAGAGACCTAGACAAAAAGCTAATTCTGAAGGTGCCAAATAAACTCTGGGTGGGGCCAGAACTACTTACAGAATTTCGATTGAATCTCCCTAATACTGAATTCAGAGTTGGCGTTCTATCATATTTACTACATTACTACATTACATTTTAGCAAGGAGCTGGTTTAGCTTTCAAAAGTCAAATTGACCGTGTTTTCCTAGCCTTTGAACAAGAATTCCTATTCCTAAGTTTCTTTTTTTTTTTTTTAAAGCAATCAGGGTTAAGTAACTTGCTCAAGGTTACACGGCCAGTTATTTCTGGGTATGGTGCTGAGTATCTGAGCCTGGATTTGATCCAGGTCATCCCGACACTGGAGACGGTGCTCTTACTCGCTGAGCCACCTGGTCGCCCCTAAGCAATTGGGGTTAAGTAACTTGCTCAAGGTTACACGGCCAGGTGTTTCTGGGTAGGTGCTAAGTGTCTGAGCCCGGGATTCATCTCCAGGTCATTCCAACACTGGAGCCGGTGCTCTTACTCTCTGTGCTACCTGGCCGCCCCCTAAGTTTCTTTTTCTAACCTGGGGACACATGTACTCTCTAAACTGTAGATGGTCCTTTGATCTTGTCTAATATTCCATCATTGAATCAGCCTTATATCCTAGTTCTTACTTACTATGGCTAATTCATATTCATATAGTAGTAGGTCTTTTGTTCAGTTGTTTCAGTCGTGTCCTATTCACTATGACCCCATTTAGAGTTTTCTTGGCAAAGATACTGGGGTGGTTTGCCATTTCCTTCTCCAACTCATTTTATAATTAATACCAAGAAGAAAACTGAGGCAAACAGGGTACATGACTCACCCAGGGGCACATAGCTAGTAAACTTCTGAGGCTAGATCTGAACTCAGGAAGATGAGTTTTCTCGACTCCAGGCCCAGTTCTCTACCCACTGCACTACCTACTTGTCCTTTCCTGCCTCTGGCGACACTTAAAGCAGGGGTGTGCTGGAGCCCAATCAAACTGGCTTGTGAAGCCCAATTGTTAAACTGTGTGAGCATTCACACAAAGTGAATTCACTTAATGTCAGCATTCACACCTGACAAATGCTACTTACTAATCAGGGGGTGATGATTGTTTTGATGATTGTCTAGACTTAAGAAAGTGATGCAGAAAATGTTAATGATTCAGATTAAATTTAAAAGCCTGTGGTGCCTACAAAACATTTACTAGCACACCCCTGCTTGTATGATTTGTGGAATTTGGCTCTTGACTGCTTTAGTGACTGATTTTATTCTTCTTCCCTTTGTTTTCCCTGAAAGGAAGTCTTCTCTTTCTAGGAAAGTCTAACTAAATTTTCTTGCCATACAACTCCATATGGGGAGTAGGGAGAGAAGCAGTGTATATGTGTACAGGTTAGATTATGGTTTAGCCACAGAATCTATAACATCTTTCACTTAGTACTTGAAATGCAAAATCACTTTCCTTACCAAAACCCTGAGAGGTAAGTAGTGCTAGATTTTATTATTCCCACTTTACAGGGGAATAAAATGAGTCTTAGTGCATTAAATGATTTCTCTAGGATTAGGTCTACTATAGGAGTAAGGAGATGTAGTAATGCTGGCCTTAGTCAGAGGCCAGGGTCAAGTGTTTATTGAATACTTCTATATATAAGGTTCTGTGGAGGTGGGGTAGATAACACCTCTGCTCTGTGAAGCAATCTGCAGCTTAGTTGGCAAGAGAAGGTATAATAGATAGAAGTAATGTTAGACTGTACCTGCTTACTTTATGTGTTAGTCTGTGCAGTAGGAGTTGAGAGATCAATGAAAACTGGATATATCTAGATTGATTGATTGGACCCAAGAATGATTTAGAATTGAGAATCTAGGAAGATGTCTCAAGATTCTTTTCCTTCCCTTGGGTGATGACTAATTATAAAAATGCTCCTTCTCAATCAACAACACCATATACAGGCTGACAGACTGAGACAGTTCCAGCATACATAGGATTTTAAGGCAATAAACAATTTTGCTTCACCTATCAAAATGCTTTTTATAAATTATAGACTTGGACAAAAGAGACCAGTATCTTCAATGGATAGCCTAATTCAACCTTAAATTCAAATAACTGAGCACCTACTATGTATGTACTCGACACTGTAGGGACATATGGGGCAAATATGGTGGTCCCTGGCTTTAAAGAATATTTGAAATAAAATAATACTGTCTAGCTTTCATTTCTATCATCTCTCCTGCCACCACCCTGTCCCCAAAACAAAACAAAAACAAAGACCAAACATTTTTATAGAAAGTAAAAATGATGTTCAATTATAAACTCCCAATTAAATATGTAATCTTTATCAACACATATGTCTAAAATGCACAGTAACTCAAAAGAACCAAGGAGAAATTAACCGGATGAGACCACACCAAGATTATCTATGACTTCCGTGCCAAATTGCCTTTGAGATTTTTGAATCTTTTTGTGACTTAAATGTGAAGAGTTGTATAACTGCTGTTATTGTTTGTAGAACTCATCTGATAGATGCATGAAATAGCTTTTTCAAATTAAAATGAATTAAAGATAAGAGCATCTACCCTTTTCAAATAAATTGGCTTGGGGACCACCTAGAGACTAGGCACTGAGCTAATTGTGGCTAAGTTAATAATGAAACCTTTATTGAAAATTTATATTGGTCTTATTGGTTAACACAAAATTCTTATCTTCCTCCTTTGCATCAATAAATGTCATTTATTTCTAATACTGTCTATTGACAATTAATCTATCAGTAACTTTTTAAAGAAATCCACTGAGTGGGTGCTTTTGGAGGAAAAAAGATGATATGATATCCATCATAAGGATATGATAGTCTAGTTGAAAATAGAGAAAATTTGTTCACATGTGAGTTTAAGCGTGTTTCTTTACAGAATTGTAAAGAAAGGACCAGGATTTCTTTAGAGGCTGTTTGGGATATATTTCCTGCCTTTGGCAATAATGCTAGGTGAGGCATGTACAATTGTGAGAAAGAATTATGTGCCACTGAATGGAGGAACCCTAAAGGAAGCAAGGTTACTATTTCCACACCCCCCTCATTCTTTTGTCTAGCCCTGGCCCACCCACTCCTTGAGAGTCCCATCATTTTCACGATTTTCTCTGGGATCCACCTTCTACTGTTGGAAGAGGTAGACCCAGAACTCAATATGAGGAGGCTTAGGTCTTAGATGAGATTACCTCTGAGAAATTATACCCTTTTAAAAATTATGTGTCCTAAGTTGCACCTTAAAGCAAAACTCCCTATTTTTAAAATAATTGTTCTTCTGGTATTGCTGTGTAGATAAAATTCAAGGAACACCACAGTTCCAAAAAAAAAAAATCAAAATTGACAGTAACCCAAAGGATAAGGGAGAGGAAAATAAGTAGGCTCTACTCTGTCTCCAGTTCTATTGGCAGCTAGGTGGTGCAGTGGATAGAACACTTGGCCGAGATTCAGGTAGACCTGAGTTCAAGTGAGGCTTCAAACACTAGTTGTCTGACCCTGGCCAAGTCACTTAACCCTATTTGCCTCAGTTTCCTCATCTGTCAAATGAACTGGAAAAGGAAATGGCACACTACTCTGGTATCCTTGCCAAGAAAACCCCAAAAGGGGTCACATGGCTGAAAAACAATACTATTTCCAGTGTTGACACACAAGAAATACTATAAAAGATGTCACCCAGGATCTGAATAGTCAGAGAAGGAAGTTAGCTGCTCATGTACATGAAGCAAGTACAGCATGAGTGCTGTCCTGGTACATGAGTGCTGTCCTATAGAAAAACTAAAACTAAAATAGGGAGTTTGGCATCATGGGCAGGTAAATCCCTATGGAGAATTTATGGGAAGACATGGATGAGTCATACTTTATGAGAAGGCATGAATAGGTTGCAATCTGTACCCCTGGAGAAAGTACCACATTAATGAGATCATGGGTCCATAGAAGAATGAAATAAATAATAGGAAGATGTTAGTTATGGGAGGTGTTCTACATGCATGAACTTTTAAGATAATTGGAGTTTTACATTTAAGTTTTAAGATTTTCATTTTTCATCACTTTAAAAAAAAAACATAGATCTAGAGCTAGAAGGGAATTCAGAAGCCATCTAGTTCCATATCCTTCATTTTACAGATGAGGAAACTGAGGCCCAAGGAGGTTAAACGATTTGCCCAAGGTCACACATTTAGTTGACACAATTCTTTTAAAACGTGTTATACTTAGTTCACATTTTGAAGAAAGCATCCTAAACAACCTTTTTGTCAGCATCAACGTTATGTATATTATTATGACATAGCCATTGATGCAGATTATGTGAGATTCAAAGCTGAATGGGCACTGACCACAGGAATTACCAAAGAACTCACTTGAAAATTTCTGGGGAGATAAAGGAAAACTATTTTTCCTTCTTGTATAAAAGTACAATGAAGACATCTGCATAAACTTTGAGCATTACAACATGACTACCTTTTTACATAGTGAAATTTGGATATTATATATTTACTGAATAATTTTTCATAGGATCATAGATTTAGAGTGAAAAGTGAAGTGAGCTGCTCAGGGCTACAGAGCTAGTATCTGAGGCAGAATTTAAATTCAGGAAGACTAGACTCAATGCTCTACCTGTTGTTCTACCTCATATTCAAAGTTGCCTTCAGTTTTCAAAGCACTTTACTATGCCCATATTTAAGCTTCCCCGAAAAATATTATTCTCAGTGTGGTCCATGTCCCACTGTGGGCCCCCAAGACCCCCTTTAGGGGCAGGATTTCTTCAAGGTCAAAACTGTTTTTATGCCACAACTAAGACATTATATTTTCTTTATTAAAATACCCCTCCCTTTGCTGGCTACATGTGTATTTTCCTTATATATTTCAACCAAAATAATGTATTACCACAGATGGAATTCAGAAGAAGAAATGAGAAACCAGTGTCTTCTATTAAGCCAGACATTAAAGAGATTTGCAAAGATATACAATAATTATAGTCCTCACAATTTTTTTGTTTCTGAAAATAGCTATTTTTATGAAAATGTTATCTATGTTAACATTTACTAACATATCTGGATTGTAAATGCTGCTGATAATGATGCTGCTTTATTCCTTGGGTCAAGGAAAGTGAGGAAAGGAGGGAAACCTATGTTAAAAAAACAAAAACCTATGTGCCAAACGCTATTATCCTCTAGTTCGCCCTTAATGTTGATGGTCAACTTCTTTTGGTTTTGTGAATGAAAGGTTAGGATATAATCTCTTGATGATCTTGACTGGCTTAGATTTGGTTCTTAAATTTCATGGATACTCTGCTTTGGGTTTTCATTGTGTGTAGTTTTTACCTATATCTTCCCATAATTTCAACACAGGGGCAAGGGATGAGGTGTCCATCCAATATAATAGGTTTCCTGGTATTACCTGGGTAGCAGTGGAGTTTGTCTATCAATTACTTTTCCCTCTTGCTATATGGCTACATGACCACTTCACCTCCATTTCTTTTTTAAACTAACTTTTAATTTGTTTTCATGAAGATCTTCTTTTTCTCCCCTCCCTCCCCTGCACTGAGCAAGCAAGAAACACAAAACTCATGTTACAAACATCTATAGTCAAGCAAAACATATCCCATTATAGCTCATGTCAAAAAAAAAAAGTTGCAATCTGGATCCATCACTTCTATCAGGAGAGTAGGTAGCATTCTTCATCATGAGTCCTGTGGAGTTGTGTTGATAAGAGTTCCTAAGTCTTTCAAAGTCATTTGTCTTTACAATATTGTTGTTTCTGTTCATGTTATTCTAGTTATTCAAGTCATTCTACTCACTTCACTCTGTGTCAGTTCATACAAGTCTTCCTAAGTTATTCTGGAACTCTTCCCTTCATTTCTTATAGCACAATTGAATTCAATCACATTCATATACTTTCTCTCTCTCTCTCTGTCTGTCTGTCTGTCTGTCTGTCTCTTTATATATATATATATATATATATATATATATATATATATGTATACATATATGTATATATTTAGCAATTCCCCAATGGATAGGCACCTTCTCAGTTTCCAATTCTTTGTCACCACCAAAAGAGCTGCTTATAGGTATTTTTGCATATATGGTTGCTTCTTTTATCTTTTATTTCTTTGAGTTCTATACCTTGTAATAGTAGCACTGGGTCAAAGAGTATGTTCAGTTTAATAGCCTTTGGGGCATAGTTCCAAATTCTTTTTGAGAATGGCTGGACTAGTTCACAATTCCACCAAAAATACATTAATGTATTTCCTTTAACCCCTCTAGCATTTTCCTTTTTTTTAAAGTCAACCTTGCCAATCCAGGGTGTGAGGTTGGACCTCAATGTTGTTTTAATTTGATTTTTTCTAATTATTAGTGATTTAAAACATTTCTTCATATGACTATTGATAGCTTGATTTCTTCCTCTGAAAATAGCCAATTCATATCCTTTGATCTTTTGTTAGCTGAGGAGTGAGTCTTTATTTGCATAAATTTCAATCAGTTTCCTATTTATTTAGAAATGAGATAGTTATCAGAACAACTTGCTGCAAAGATTTCCCCATTTGCCTGCATCTCCTTTTTTCCAACACTGAATCAAGATTTATTTTAATTTCTGAAAACGTTTCATTAAATTAATTGCCTGCTTCTCTTCTAATTTTAGCTGCATTGGTTTTATTTGTGCAAAACCTTTTTAATTTTATGTAATCAAAAGTATTTATTTTATCTTCTGTAACCTTTCCTATCTTTTGTTTGATCATGAATTTTTTTCCCCGATCCCTAGATCTAAAAGAAAATTTCTTACCTACTGCCCTAATTTATTTATGATGTCGCTCACCTCCATTTTTAATCACACTTTGCTACAATATCTTTAAGATAACTTTTCTTTTTTTTTTTTTTAGCAATCAGGGTTAAGTAACTTGATTAAGGTTACAGGCCACTTATTTCTGGGTGTGGTGCTAAGTATCAGAGATTCGATCCCCAGTCATCCTGACTCTGGGGCTGGTGCTCTTACTCACTGAGCCACCTAGCCACCCCTAAGCAATTGGGGTTAAGTAACTTGCTCAAGGTTACATGGCCAGGTGTTTCTGTGTGGGTGCTAAGTGTCTGAGCCTGGATTCGATCCCATATCATCCCAACTTTGGGGCTGGTGCTGTTACTCTCTGTGTTACCTGGCTGCCCCAAGATCACTTCTTCTTTGTATGCTGTGGTTTATTCATTCACACTTTGAAGCTTTCTATTACTCTCTAAATAACCTGGAACTTTAATTCTTTGGAGATTATAGTCTTCAATACCCCAGAATTTTCCATACAACTTATGCATAGAATCATCAAAAATATATTGATACTGAAAAGATGAACCTTTGGAACAAAACCATTATGACTAAAATAAGGAAAGCTAAATAATTGGAGAGACATACATAAATAGGTCAGATTAATATTAAAATCAAAATATTTCCCAATTAATTTATATATAGAATGAAATAAAAACTCCAAGGGGTTTCTTGTAGAAACCACATTATGAAATTATGAAATCACATTATGAAAAACAAAAAGGCAAGAGTATTAAGGTATGTGCTGGGGGCAAAAGCCTGAAGATGGTCTTGCACTCCCATATTTTTAAAACACATTGAAAAAAAGGTTATCAAAATTATATGGTTCTAGGAAAAAAAATAGAGAAGTAGATTAACAAAATAGAATAGCTACACCAGATAGTCAGGAAATACATACCAAAAAACTAGTTTTGAATCTATAGGAAATAAAAACTAGAGAAAAAACTACTAAACTTGTAGTCAAGATGGACCCAGAAGGCTCCAAGGTGGATGTACCTCATATACTTTCTACATATGTCATTGAATAAACCCTTTTCTCTCCTCAGACACTGCCACCACTCTGGTGTAGACCCTCATCACCTCAGGCCTGGATTATTCCACTAGCCTGCTGGTGGGTCTGACTGCCTCAAGTCTCTCCCCACTCCCCATCTTCCATTCAGCCATTAAAGTGACTTTCCCAAAACATAAGTCTGTTCATGTCACACACACCCTTCCCCCTAATAAACCCCAATGACTTCCTATTGCCTCTAGAAGCAAATACCAAATGTTCTGCTTAACATAATAGCCTCTTAATAAATATTGATTGATTGACTGATCATAGACAAGGGGGTGGTATTAACTAGTTCTCAGCCCCTTAGCTCTCTCCTGATCAATAGTTTTATAATAATTTAGGGAATTTAGTACTACAGTGCTAAGGGCAGCTACATAGTGGATAGAGCACCTGGTCTGGCATTAGGAAGACTTGAGTTCAATTTTGATCTTTGACATTTACTAGCTGTATAACCCGAGGCAAGTCACTTAACCCTATTTGCCTCAGTTTTCTCTTCTGTAAAATGAGTTGGAGAAAAGCACTCCAATATCTTTGCCAAGAAAACCCCAAATGGGGTCACAAAGAGTCAGACATAACTGAAAACAACTGAGCCCAAACTGAACTTCAAGCCTCTCAGTCTTACAAACTTCTCCATTAACTATCCCAAAGTTGGAAAGGAGAGCTATTAGATCTGAATGATATGTTCAATACCCACAAAGATGAAGGCAGCCTAATGTGATGGGCCTTATTTACTCCAATAAATCTGTAGTCTCGATCAGGAATTCCCTCCAAGAATGCAAACTATGGTCCATCCATGCATCCATGTCAGCCTGTCCTTTCCACGTCCTCTCAAGATAGTGAGTGTTAAGAAAGGAAATTGAGACAATGGAGTGAAATATCCCCTCCCCCCCCCTTCTAGGAACTTGGCTGTGAAAAAAAAAAAGAGAGAAGTAAATCAGTGTTTTACAGGGATGGTAGAGTCAGCTGAGGATTTTTTAAGGATAGTGGTGACCTGGGCATATTTATATGCAGCAGGGAATGATCTGGGAGATAGGGAGAGATGGAAGGTCAGAGAGAGACGGAATGGTACTGAGGGTAATCTACTAGAGGAGACAAGAGGGGATGGAATCATGGGCACAACAAAATAGGCTGGTCTTCGTGAGAATGGTCACCTCTTCAGACTGGAGTAAAGGAGGAGAGAATGGGGGGCTGATATCAATGGGTTTTGAGAGGTGGAGTAAAGAAGAGAGAACCTACCAGTGAGTAGCCTCTATTTTCTCAGTAAAATATGACAATAAAGAGGACAAGGTAGAGGATGGTTGGGGAAGCTTGAGGAGAGAAGGGAAGGTTTGGAATAGTCACTATGGGGAAGTCAAATGCTGCCAGAGGAAATCCTGAAACTGCAGACTGGCGCCATTACAGATTTATGCTCTCTAACCTCAACTGAGCCCTCACAGAGTGAATATGTTTTATTGTTGATTTGAATTCATTATCGTGCTGGAATAATGAGAGCTATAGTAAATATGGTTGAGAAAGAGACTTTATTATAGCTTTGGAAAAAAACACAATTGTCTTGATTTTTGGTTTTGTACATTGTACATAAAACAAACAGCCAGATTTATTCTAAATCGTTTAAGGTATTTAAAATAGCATAACATAATCTTTGAGAAGGGAGTTTGGTGTTTCTGTTTCTGCCAGCATATTAAAGGATACAAGCAGCTGAATGGTTCCCAGCTCTGGAGGTTTAAATACAAAATAGCTGTGTTGGAAGTAAATTACAATTATACAAAGATTTTAGTTTGTAGAAGGAAAGTTAAAGGTTTCTTGTAAAGGAAAGCAGAGTGTGAATATTAGTTTTGCCATTTTACAGATGAGGCCATTGAGATTCAAGACCTGGAAGTGTTTATCAGAGCTGGGCACCAGGACAGAGCATTTTCTGGGTCTAAGACTTCTCTGATGTGACAGTGCCCTAACAAGTCAGATCAGGTTTTTTTTTTTTTAATTTAAATTTTTTTTTCTTTTAGAGCAGTTTGGCAATGAATTTTGAAGCTGGGTTTTCTCTCTTGGTTAGGCTTGGGAATCTGGCAATCCAACTCTTTTCTGAGGTACATGCAAATCTCTAGTGGAGTTTCAAAAAAGACTCTCTCAAGGGTCACAGAATCACCAAATTTTAGAGTTGGAAGGATATCAGCCAACTAGTCCATCTTACATGCTACTTTTTCCTCCTTCACTTCAAATCCCTGCTACAACACATTGAAGACCTCTGAAGAGGTCTGAGTATAGTGGTGGTGTCAATACTGGGATATTAGTGCCAGAAACCAACGAATATGGGTCAAGGAGGTCTGTATCTCCTCATCACATTCTCTAAGTTTCTTTTGGGAGCTTAAAGGCTAGTTTAAATTACTTCCAAATTTTCTTCCTTTAGCGTTGCTAGATCATTCTTCTAGGTTGTATTCTCTTCTTGAACTTGGCTGAGATGTGACCTCATGACAGAGTTCTTTTCTTATATAAATGTTGGATTGGAAGGATACAGAGGTGAGCAATGAAAGCTAGAACAGCATTCTAGGAAGCACAGGCCATGAGACAAACCAGAGATGCAAACAGTAGGAAGATTTCAAGTATAGAAGGGTGAATATCTTAGACCAGATACTAGGAAATGTGGATCCTGAGCTTTCTAGAAAAACAGGGAAGTTGCATGTATGGGAATTAAAATACAACACCAGTTTCCTAGGTCAGTGAGTTAGTGATCACCAAGGAGAAAGGTAGCAGCCTGATATAACAAGTTGGTTCTGACCCTTCTACCATGTGGGATTTTAAAGGGTAGGTTGTCTAGACTTATATATACTACTACTAATAATAGAATTGATGTAGTGCTTTAAGGTTTATAAATTGCTTTACATGAATCATTTTATGTTTGCAACAACCCTGGAAGGTAGATAATTATAATCATTTTATAGATGAGGAAACTGAGGCCGAGAAGGTTAAATAATTTGCCCAGAGTCACAAAACTAGTAGGATTAAAATCTTACCTTAGAATCTTCCTCATCTGCAAACCAGTTTCAAATGGTTATTTCTGGGAAAGGGAGGGTGACTTTTAGCCCTCCAGTGTTATTCCCCAGAAAGGCTATATTATATACAATATTTCATTATAAACAATTCTTTAGTTGTTTGGTTGGCAATAAAACTTTGTGGATGAACCTTCTCAGCAAACACTGGCATTTAATAGACTATGTGATTGTAAGGAGAAGAGACAGACAGGATGTGAGAGTGTTGTTATTGTGTTTGTCTTTCATTCTTGCAATGGACCATGACATCAGGAAATGATGACGTGACTTGCAGTTGCCTTGGATTTGAGTGAGGGAGGGCTGCGCAAGGTTACCAGCCTCATTTTCTCCTCCAGAGCCATCTGGGTCCAGTGGCCTGATGTACATCAGATTGACTGGAGATGACCCAGGATGCAGACCCTGGCCCTTTTAGGCTAAAGCCTATTCAGGTTCTCACTTTGAGTGAGGTAATACTCTTTCAATGAATAGGCTTCTTTAAGAAGTGAGTCAAAAGATTGCCCCTTTAATAAAAAAAAAGTCAAACTGGGAGGGGAAGACCCTCAGGGCTGCTGGCCAAAAGAGAAACAGTTACTATTTACTATTCACATCCTAGGAGGGCAGGGACCTATTGTTGTCCAATCATCGAGCTCCTGAGTGAATTGGGTTTAAGGCTTAAAGTTAAAGGGATTTAAGGATTAAAACCAATTCACTCTCTCAAGCTTGTAGATATGAGAGTGACAAAAGCAATGTGTGGCACTAATTATAGTTTATATGATTATAGACTTATCCTCTCCAAGCTAAATATTCACATTCAACGAAAGTTAGGTCCCCGAAGGACAGTGAATAGAGCACTGACCCTGGAGTCAGGAGGACCTGAGTTCAAATGTGGCCTCAGACACTTAACACTTACTAGCTGTGTGACCTTTGGCAAGTCACTTAACTTCAATTGCCCTGCCTTCCCCCCTCCAAAAAAGGGCAAAAACAACAACAAACAAACCAGTGGTGTCCCCAAAGCAAAAAAAACCAGAAGAATTCATGTCAACAGATTGGAGTGTTTCTGTGAGTAGTAACAATTTGTTGCCAACTTGGAGGGAAAATTGAACGAACACACAGTTGGCAACAGTGGAACAGAAGCTAAGTGGGAAGCTTTCAGAGATTTGGTGTATAGCACTTCATTTGCTAATATGGATCAGAACACTTTCAAACACCAACACTGATTTGATGAAAATGATGGGGAAATTCAGAAGCTTCTAAAAGAAAAACAAGAACTCCACAGGGTTTACCAGCAGGATAGTTCATCCATCTCTAAGTAGACAGCATTTCATGCCATCAAAAGTAAAGTACAAGAAAAGCTTAGAGACATGCAGGATTCTTGGCTCAGAAAGAATGAAGAGGTTACCCCTAAAAAGAGGTTAGGGTTGCTCTGGAGACCCCAAAATACCAACATGCTGGGTCCTGCCAAATGAATTCAACTCAAGTCTTCTCAGTCAAAGAAAAGTAAAGTTTATTAAAAGTTCAATTGCATTAGAAGCACAGGAAGTCTGTGCTAGGTCATCCTATGGTGTTCTCACATACATGGAGGGAAGATGGGATCTTATATACAGAAAGTTGTGGGAGGAATCTAGGGGTGGTCTAGAGGAGGACTTTGGGGAGGGTCTTCAGGAGAAGTCAGATGAGGTCAATGAGTGATTAAGGGTGGGAAGTTGCTGGAGGCTACCTGGAGACTACAGACAATGGTGGGCTAGGCCAGTTCAAGGATGGATTGATATTTTGATAGGCTCAAGGGTGGGAAGTAGATGAACAATGGAGGGCTAGGCTAGTAACCAAGGCTTGGGCCCAGCCAAAATGTAAGGTTTATTGTCTCATGCAAATGCTTCATAGGATTTAATCAGAGTTCAAGGGGGGTTCAAGGAGAGCTCAAGAGGGTTCCCAGAGTCTATACCTCATCAAGAAGGCAGATGAAATCCAGTTTTATGCCAATAGTAAACAAACAATTCTTTATATTCTAATTCAATATACATTAAATACAATTCTTTATATCTCTTGATATGTTTTACCTTCAATAATGCAAATATTGCTATTAATTCTCTTATTGGAATTTGTTTTCATGCATAATTTGTAAAATGGGAAGAAACTCAGTGTGTGGCAGAATTCTATTTCTGATAACTATTATGGTAATGTATGGTAATTTAGCGATCTTCAGGGAAGTACACTATAGCATTCATTTCTAATCCCAAGACAACCAATGTTACTTAGTACAAATATACATATGCAAGTTGGTTTTCAAGTTGAGGCTCACAAATTAAAATTAAAGCATATCTTGATAACCTTAATGGTACTATATATATATATATATATATATATATATATTTTTTTTTTTTAAAGCAATTGGGGTTAAGTAACTTGCTCAAGGTTACACGGCCAGTTATTTTGTGTGGGTGCTATGAATCTGAGGACGGAACAGATTCCAGGTCTCTAGACTCCAGGGCCGACGCTCTTACTTACTGTGCCACCTGGCCGCCCCAATGGTACTATATTTTGCTAAAAATTGACCATCTCCTTTACAAAGCTAAAACAGAAAAGATAAATGAGTTGAATGCATGAGTTGAAATACATCTTTACTATTTGGTCAAATATGGTATTACATAGAAATCTGAGCAGCTATGAATAAGTTGCACATCTGTAACTTGTCTCTGAGATACCATGGAACACAACTGTTGACCCACAGACCCGGTCTTGCTCCCACATATCCTACTCCTCTGTTGTACTACAAGAAGCTTCCTGATAACCTATTCTCAACATTCTTTACAGGCTTTTTATCCCTCTGTGCTTTCAGGATTTCTGACGTTTGCATCCATAAGTTGGCTTATAAACTATTCATCTCAGTATCTTTGACCTCTGATAGGCCTGCTTTCTAAGTTTCGGCCTTAAGTTTTTGTTCAGTCATTTCAGTGGTGTCCAACTCTTCCTGACCCTGTTTGGGATTTTCTTGGCAAAGATAGTGGAGTAGTTTGCCATTTCCTTCTCCAGCTCCTTTGACAGATGAGGAAACTGAGGTAAATGAGTTAAGTGACTTGCCCAGGGTTACAAAGCTAGTAAATGTCTGAGGCTGGATTTGAACTCAGATCTTCCTGATTCCAGGTCTGGCATTGTGATCACTGTACCACATAGATATCCAAAAGATAAATCTAGAGGGCAGAGGCCACTTAGTACAAACCCCTCATTTGTCAGAGAAGGCCAGGAAGTTTAGGTGACTTGCCAGAGTCACATAAGGAGGAACTGTCAGAGGTGGGATTTGAACTTAGATCTTCTGACACTAGCCTTTTTTTCCCAAAGTCACATCAATAATTGATAACAGAAATGACCCTTGACTTGTTATGGCACAAACTTCATTTCTTATGGGATCATGAAATGTATTAGAATCAAGGAAAGAGTACCTCAGGGTTTTGTTTTGTTTTGTTTGCTTTTTGGAGGGGGGAAGGCAGGGCAATTGGGTTAAGTGACTTGCCCAAGGTCACATAGCTAGTAAGTGTTTAGTGTCTAAGGCTGGATTTGAACTCAGGTCCTCCTGACTCCAGAGCCAGTGCTCTATTCACTGTGTCACCTAGCTACCCCCAAGGTTTTTTTTTTTAATATTAATTTTATATTACTGGTAATTTTTTTTTTGCCTTTTGGAGGGCAATTGGGGTTAAGTAACTTGCCTAAGGTTACATGGCTAGTGTTTTTATGTGGGTGTCAAGTGTCTGAGGCCAGAACCTGGGCCTTCCTGACTCAGGCTGGCACTTTACTCACTGCGACAACTAGCTGCCCTCTACCGGTGATTTTTAATTGGGACAGCTAGGTAATGCAGTGCATAGAGCACCAGGCCTGGAGTCAAGAAAACTCATTTTCCTGAGTTCAAATTTAGCTTCAGACACTTTCTATCTATGTGACCCTGGGCAAGTCACTTAACCCTGTTTGCTTCAGTTTTCTCATCTGTCAAATGAGTTGGAAAAGAAATGGCAAACGTCTCCAGTATTTTTGCCAAGAAAACCCCAAGTGAGGTCACAAATATTCAGATATGTCTGAAATGACTGAACGACAACAAAATTTTAATTCCTTGTCATATATTCAAGGATACTCTAGTAAATGTCTCTCTGGAAAAAAAAAAGTAGTGTGATCATACATTTTAAAGTTTAATTCATATTATTAACACTTAAGTCTAGATAATTAGTAAAATAATAAATCAAGCTCTGATTTGTAGAAGTTGCCTGTTCCTGAGGTGTAAGTGCTCATACTAAAATTTAATTCACAAACAGGTTAGAGCTGGTTCCAGCATTTTGTTGTTCAGTTGTGTCCGACTCTTCACGACTCCATTTGGAGTTTTCTTGGCAAAAATGCTAGAGTGGTTTGCCATTTCCTTTTCCAGCTCTTTTTATAGATGAGTATATTACCAATTCAATACCCACAGCCGCTGCTATGAAGATGCAGGTGTATTTCCAGGATTGAATTGTGAGATATAACACTCTCTTCTTCAAAGACAAAAACCAAGATATTTACTCATATACCAGAAAACCAAATCCACCATGGCACTAAAGAAGTTGGTACACATTACCAATGGAGGGAGCACCATCATCCCCAAACCTTCCCTCTGTCAGGCCTCCCCACAAACAAGCTCCCCTAGGCAAAATGCCCCTGTCTCACCCACACTAGCTGCTCTGCTTCTCTCTGCCTCCTCTCTCAGCTCCATCTCACTCACTCTCCCACTTCCTGTTCTACCCTTCCTGCTCTCTGCTCATGCTTTGTTAGGTAAACTTCTACACTGAGTTCCATGTGACTCAGCTGTGGGCTGGGTCATAGCTCAAAGCAGGTCACATGAGCCTGTTAAGGGGCAGGGAAGATCTTCATATTCCCCTAACATTACAATGAGGAAACTGAGGCTAACAGGATTAAGTGACCGTCCAGGGTCACACAGCTAGTAAATGTCAGGGTCTGGATTTGAATTCAGTAAGAAGAGTCTTCCTGCTGTCAGAGTGGGCACTCTCTCTACCACACCACTGGTTCCACTATACCCCTACATGCATGTTAGTGGGAAGACATTATGGTAAAATAGAAAGAGCCCTCACTGGCTTAAATAAGTCCTAGGATGCAAGTTCAAATCCTGTCTCTGTCATACACTACTCATGTGATGTTGGGGAAGTCATTGAACTGGGACTCAATTTCTTTAGCTGTAAAATGAGGGCTTAGACTAGGTGGCCTCCAAGATCCCTTCCATCATTTGGATCTATAATCCTATGATTCTGTGGGTATGTAACCATGTGGATTGTTATCTGCCATCTTGGTAAACATTAATGCAGTAGGTATGCCTAGGTAAGTTCCCAGGGAAATAGATTCTTTTCCTTCCTCTCCTAGCTAAGGTGTGAATTCCTCTCAATCTGGGTCTCCATTACCCCACTGAAGATATCTTCATTCAGTCACAGACTCAAGGTGAAAGCTTCTTCATTGCAAGATTAGAGATCATAAACTTAATACTATATTGATGATCAAGTTCACATTCTTACGATATCCCTTGGCCTTTAAAAAAGAGAGAGGACCAGGAAGGGGACAAAGAAGGTACAGTCACATCAAAGGAGAGGAGAGGTCTTCCTGAAGGATTTGGAAATTTAATACCCAGAGAAGTTATCTTGAGGAAGGAAATACAAAAAATTTCAGAAAGGTATTCCTGAGGCAAGGTATAGAGAAAAGGAACACAGACACAGACATTGTGGTTGCACCTAAATCTAGAGAAAGCCTGTGGACTGTATGCATGCAGACTATATGAGATAATAGGGAAATGGAAGACCTGGTAGTGATGAGGTATGGACTCTGGGAGCCCCCTTGAGCTCTCCTTGAGTCTTTGAGGTACAGGCTCTGGGAACCCCCCACCCCCCACTCTGATTAAATTTGATGAGGCATTTGCATGAGACAATAAGCCTTACATTTTGGCTGGGCCCAAGCCTTGGTTACTAGCCTAGCCCTCCATTGTTCATCTACTTCTCACCCTTGAGCCTATCAACATATCAATCCATCCTTGAACTGGCCTAGCCCACCATTGTCTGTAGTCTCCAGGTAGCCTCCAGCAACTTCCCACCCTTAATCACTCATTGACCTCATCTGACTTCTCCTGAAGACCCTCCCCAAAGTCCTCCTCTAGACCACCCCTAGATTCCTCCCATAACTTTCTGTATATAAGATCCCATCTTCCCTCCATGTGTGTGAGAACACCTTAGAATGACCTAGCACAGACTTCCTGTGCTTCTAATGCAATTGAACTTTTAATAAACTTTATTTTTCTTTGACTGAGAAGACTTGAGTTGAATTCATTTGGCAGGACCCAGCGTGTTGGTATTTTGGGGTCTCCACAGCAACCCTAACCCTCTTTATGGGTAACCTCTTCAGTAGGGAGAAAAGGTTGCTTAGTGCCTTCTGGAAAGGGAAGGGCATTTTTCTGACTTGAGAGGTTCAGGAATAAGCCTGTTCTGCACACTATCTAGTTAAATTAAATTGTCCTACATTTGATAGCTCCCCTAAAAGGATTTAGGCAAACAAGATAAGGGTGGTTAGAGAGACACACAATAAATTCTGTTATTTTCAGGGGAAGCCTTTTGTGTGGGCAAAATAAGCTGAATTCTGATGTTTCTAGGGGAAGTTACTGGTGAGTCTATAAACCACAGTGCCCTTAAGGGCAAACAGTCTGCAGTGTTAGGGTGGAGCCAACTGACAAATGAAAGGCAATTTCCTTTTGTTCCCTTTAGTTGTTTAGTTTCTTAGAACTGCTGTAATTATAATTATGATTGACAGGTTGTGCCTTGGATAGAGCATTTAACTTGGATTCAGGAAGACCTGAATTTGAAGCTTGCCTTAGACTGTGTGACCTTTCTTAGATTCAGTGTCCTCATCTGTAAAATGGGGATTATAATAGCACCTCCCCAGGGTTGTTGTGAGGATCAAATGAGAATACATACTTACAAACCCTAAGGGATATATAAATGCCATTGTTGTTGTTATTGTTGTCCCTTTTTTGGAGGGGGGAAGGTAGGTCAATTGGAGTTAAGTGACTTGCCCAAGGTCACATGGCCAGTGCTCTATTCACTTCCTCACCTCACCACTCCCTTATTGTTCTTAGCTTGATGGGTTTGACTTCAAGCCTGTCTTCACTTTTGAATGAATTGTAATCCTTCTTCCCACAAAAAATGGCCACACTTTTCAAAAGACTCCCTATTTTCTATACTGGCCATAACACCCTTACATCCATGCAATTAATAAAACAAAATTCTTTTAACCTTTTTGCATTGTATTGGACATAGGACCTAAAAACCAGGCTCTTCTGTGGCACTTTGTCTTACTTTATGTTTTATGTATATTGTTGAGTTGTTTCAGTTCTGTCCAATTCCCTGTTATCCCATTTGGGGTTTTCTTGGCAAAGGTGCTAGAGTGGTTTGCTGTTTTCCCCCTCTATCTCATTTTTACACATGAAGCAAACAGGGCTAAATGACTTGCCCAGGGTCACAGATCTACTAAGTATCTGAGTCTGGATTTGAATTCAGGTCCTCCTAACTCTAGGCCCAGCACTATATCCACTGTGCCACCAAACTGCCCTGTTTTATGTATAATCTAGATTAATCTCAAAGTTTCAGTATTCCTTTATCTCTATATGTTCCTACTCCACCCATCATCCTTCCTTTATCTCTTTTGCTCCCTTGGGAATTTTATTCTCAAACAGAAACTCAAAGAGACTCAAACTTACATTTTAGATACAGAATCTGACTGGACTATTCTCTGAATGTATTACTAGTTTTTTTATCTATGTTTTCTCTCTCACCAAAAGCTAACTACTTCCTTGTCTCTTGAATACCACTGTTCCAGTGTATTTTGTGTAAACAGAGATCACACTATAGCAGCTGCAGGAGCCAGAGGCTTTCCATGGAGAGCTATTCTCCTCTTTCTGTAATTTTTAGTCTAACAAAGATAAACAATTACTTCCCTGTAGCCAGTTTTTCTATTTATTTGAAGCATTAAATGATACACTTTGAGAAACAAGTGGTTCAAGGTATTTTGTCATAACTTTAGAGATTTTATATA
Organism: Petaurus breviceps papuanus; assembly: GCF_028583685.1. Taxonomy (NCBI): domain Eukaryota; kingdom Metazoa; phylum Chordata; class Mammalia; order Diprotodontia; family Petauridae; genus Petaurus; species Petaurus breviceps. Next base: position 3,210,238 of record NW_027187347.1, read on the forward strand.
TAAAGACAAACAAACAAACAAAAAAGTCCAAAAAACCCTGGAGTTTTCTCCTTTTTGAAATATGACATTACATAAAAAAGACTATTTACAAGTATTAGGTCAATTAATTTCTAACATTCCTAAAAATAGAACTTTCTTACTAAAATATAAGAATTCAAAGATCAGTGTCCCAATAAGAAAAGATGACAAAGTAAATTGGAATGAAAATCTAGATATCATATCTGAAATGGAGGCTTTTTATTTGAGCCTTTCTATTCTTTCCCTCTATGACATCCTTTTGAAATTCCAGGTCCCATTTCTCTAGGATCCTGCCCAAAGCTTTTACCACATGTGTCACTTCCCATCAGGGAACCACTCAAGGCTGTTGGTGGAACTCCAGACTGGCCTCATAACCTATGTTACTACCACCTAAAGATGGAAATTTCTGGTTTCTTGGGCCACCAGAATCTTCTATATTCATTTTTCTAGTACCACCCATTCTTCTCTCTAGGTTTGTCTGCCTATCTATGTGTATCTCTCTGTGTTTGTCTATGTCTTTTGGTCTGTCTGCCTGTCTGCATCTGTCTATCTCTCTGTCTGCCCTGCCCTCTCTCTCTCTCTGTCTGTGTGTATGTCTCTCTCTCTCTCTGTTGGTCTGTATCTCTTCCTCTCTAACTTTTTCTCTCTGACTTCTCTCTTTCTCCCATAGATTCATGTATCCCATATGAATATAATTTTCTTTCCTTGGGCCCTCATTTTTCCCTCTATCTCACGTTAACTGGTCATTTCCTCTTTGCTATGCTTTTCTTCTTCTTGCCTTAACTGTATTTCTTTGCATTTCTCCATATTTTGATTATGCAACTTATTCATAGATCTCAGTTCTTCTTGGCAATTCATAGAATTCTGCCTTACAAGATTTTTCCAATGCTCATATTTTACTTTCCAGTTTGCTTTCTGGTGCTTTCTGCCTCTGTGGTGAGACTGGACTTACTCTCCTTGCCCATATCTACACTGGTAGACTAGGTTTCTGGAGTTAGACACTGGTTGTGTCCATCCCCACTCAGGGCTCCAAGAAACCACTATGAGAGTTTCTTCTCTCATGTTATTGGCTTAACTCCCTTATTCCAGTGTATTCTTTCCAGTGTTAACCACCTCTGATTATTGTGCCCCAGTTTTATTTAACCGATAAAGATAAATTAGCATCCCAAGGGATATTTACTACAAAGATATAGCAAGAAGAGAAGTTGCAAAGCACTGCCCTCCAACAGTTGAGGGAACATTTTCTCCGTACCACCTATAAATTCTGGATTGAAGTCACTCCTCCACAAAACCTTCCAAGATGCTTCAACCCACTTTGGTAATGATTGTCCCCCTCAAAACTTGATGAAAACTTTATTTTGTGTTTCTGGAGTGCCCTGATGTTAGATATTTTTCTCTGTGTCTAATACTTTTATTAAACTGACACCTTTATGAGGGCAGGAACGATGCCTTATACCTGCCTAAACTTTGTGTCTCAGAGCCAGTGGAATTTCAGGCAAGCTCTTTGAAATCTTCTATCTTTTATCCTTAGCCTTAGACCAATGCCAGACACACAATATGTGTTCAATAAATGCTTGTTGATTGATTGCCTAGCAGATTACTTTACATGTAAAATGCTTGATAAATGTTTGGTTGAATTGAATTGCTTCCTTCCCTGCCATGATTTCAGTAATCTAGGTATTTTTATTCCCATTTTTTTCTAAAAAAACTTTTAAAAATAGTGAATAGCTACCATTTCATTATATCTAATCTTAAACTGAACAAGAAAATACATGATGTGAAATGCTGTCTGACACAATCATGGTCAAAAGAGGCATATTTGTTCATATGCCATTACATTGAATTAGAGGAGAAGAATAGACTACCCAAACTTTCTAGGTGGTTACAAATTTCCTACAATCAGAGTTGTCTTAAATGTAGGCCATGGTCAGATTATAGTTGTTCAGTCATTTCTAATTTTTTGTGACCCCATTTAGGGTTTTCTTGGCAAAGATACTGGAGTGGTTTGCCATTTCCTTCTCCAGCTCATTTGACAGATGACGGAAGTGAGGCAAACAGGGTTAGGTAACGTGCCCAGGATCACACAACTAATAAGTGTCTGAGGCTAGATTTGAACTCAGGGAGTTGAATATTCCTGACTCCAGGCTCAGTGCTATGTTCACTGCACCACCAAAGTGTCCTTGGCCATTGTCAGGTAGCACCATGCTATGTTTGAGACTGAAGATATGTAGACAAAGAGCTTAAATATGCATTATCATCTCTAGGAAAACTATTTCTGAAAAGTGAAAAATAAGCTAAATAAAGCATATGGCCTTTACCCCCAGATATGAAGAAATGCTTGCTCTGTTCCAAAGAGCAGGTGTGCCCTGGACGAGTTCCTTGGGTTATTTATTTGCAGTGAGGTGTCTAGACAGTCATTACACACTTTCATAGTTAATTCAGTGTCAGCATTCATCTGTGGTCCCCTACATCTACTATATATTCTGGGATTTTGAATCACTTCGCTTTTTCTCTTCCCAAACAACCTACACAAATCTTTTTCTGAATGTGTTTTATAACACTTAAAATGTTTGGGAAATAAAAGCTGACCAAAAAATTTCTATAAAATTTATTTTTAAAAATGTTTGAACATTACATGTAAACATCTTTTGTAGAAGAATGCATTTTTCTTACTGTGACTCTCTATCACATAGTTATTTTCCTTTGGCCTATCAATATAGCAAAGCAAAGGTATATATACCTGTGATATCATCAGTGCAGAGAAATCCTGCATGAGTAAATTCCAAGTTGGCGATTTTTGTGGAATTTATAGTCTTAGAAATCTACAGTGAGAAGTTAATTGACTTACCTTCAGTTACATAGCCAGTATGTCCAAGAAGTGGGATTTGAACTCAGGTCTTTTTGACTACAAGCCACTGTACCATACCACCAAAAGAAGGTATTTATATGAAAAAATTATTCTAAACTTCAACAAATAATAAACATTCAAATCAACTAAATAATCCTAAACATATTACTATAAATCCATAACAATACAGAAACAGAAATACTTAAGACCATAAACATGTAGTTTTTTTAATTGTTTAAAGTTTAACAAAAGTATCCATTGTTTCTTTGTTCTCTCTGATCTTCTATTTTCCCTGTCCCTTTTAAAAGTGTGTGCTTCTAACTACCCTCCCCGCAACCTACTCTCCCCTCCATCATCCCCCCTCTCATTCCTTTCCCCTCTACTCTCCTGTAGGTCAAGATACCCAATTTAGTGTGTATGTCAATCCCTCCCTAAGCCAAATTCAATGAGGGAAAGGTTGATCCATTCCCTTTTGCCTTCCTGTTCTTTCCCTCCATTGTAACAGTTATCCCTTGTGTAATAAGAATGTAAATTTTGAAGATCTTCCCTGCCCCTAGGCTAATGTGCACCTGAAGCCTGGGGTGGGAGGCTTGTTTTTCAGTAGATACTTCTTGATGGCCAGTGAGTCAATAAGGTTGTTACATTCTCTGAGCCAGGAGAAGGCTATATAAGCCCTGATGTGTAGCTTTGTTTTGGGACTCACTTTGAGAAGTGTTCTGTGATTTGATCTGAATTCTGGGAAGCCGTTGTTGAGAGTCCCCCGGCTTTGAAAAACCCAGAATGTGGAAACCCAGATGTTGACTGGGTATGGATGTAATGGTTGGACAGTTTGGAAATCTGTCTACTTGATGTTTCTGTCTTGATAATTATGCCTGTATACTTTGAGGTTCAGGGTGCTGACCTTTTCTCCTGAACAAGGTAAACGATATATGTCTGACTGATTAAAGTAAGCTTGTTAACCCATTTTGAGTTGCTTTCCTTTAACAAAGCAGATCCAAGAACCTGTGGTAGCTGCAAACCCTGAGGACGCTTGGGGTGCTTGCTGCTACACCTTGCCTCTTCTATATGAGATAATTTACCCCATTCTGTTTCTGCCCATCTCCACTCATTATATTCCTCTCTCACCTCTCAATTTCACCTTTTAAATGTCACCCCTTCCTATTAAATTGATCCTGTGCCCTCTGTCTATATATACCTGTACACATATATACACTAACTCACATATGTATTTATATACACATATATCCCTCCTATATAGACATATATGTATGTATACATATATATGTGTATATATATATGATATATATATATACATTTATATTTCCTTCAACTATCCTCATACTGAGAAAAGTATTATTAAGTTACAATTATCATTTTTCCATGTAGGCATGTAAATAGTTCAACTTTGATAAGTTCCTTATGATTTCTTTTTTTCCTTTTACCTTCTCATGCTTCTCTTGCTTCTTGTATTTGAATGTCAAATTTTCTGTTCAGCTCTAGTTTTTTCATCAAGAATGCTTGAAAATCCTCTATTTCATTGAATGATCATATTTTCCCCTGAAGCATTGTACTCAGTTTTGCTGGGTAGGTGATTCTTGGTTTTAATCCTAGCTCCTTTGATCTCTGGAATATCAAATTACAAGCCCTTCTATCCCTTAATGTAGAAGTTGCTAGGTCCTGTGTTATCCTGATTGTTCAATATCCACAATATTCGAACTGTTTCTTCTTGGCTGCTTGTAATATTTTCTCCTTGATCTGGAAACTGGAACCTGCCTATAATATTCCTAGGAGTTTTCTTTTTGGGATCTTTTTCAAGAGGTGATTGGTGAATTCTTTCAATTTCTATTTTTCCCTCTGGTTCTAAAATATCAAGACAATTTTCCTTGAGAATTTCTTGAAGGATCATTTCTAGGTTCTTTTTTTGATTATGGTTTTCAGGTAGTCCAATAATTTTTAAATGATCTCTCCTGGATCTATTTTCCAGGTCAGTGGTTTTTCCCATGAGATATTTCACATTGCCTTCTGTTTTTTCATTTGTTTTTTCATTTTCCATTTGTTCGGATCTGTTTAATAGTATCTTGATTTCTCACAAAGTCATTAGCTTCCATTTGCTCCAATTTAATTCTGAAAGAATGCTCTCTTCAGTGAGCTTTTGAAATTCTTTTTCCATCTGGCAGAATTGGCTTTTTAAGGCATTCTACTCCTCATTGGCTTTTTGGGCTTCTTTTGCCATTTGAGTTAGTCTATTTTTTAAGGTGTTATTTCCTTCAATCAGGCTGTTGACTCTCTTTTCATGATTTTCTTGCATCATTCTCCTTTCTCTTCTCAATTTTTCCTCCACTTCTCTTACTTGATTTTCAGAATCCTTCTTGAGCTCCTCCATGGCCTATAAGCAGTTCATATTTTTCTTGGAAGCTTTTGGTGCAGGAGTTCTGACTTTGTTGTCTTCCTCCTGTTCCATGCTTTGATCCTTTTTGTCCCCCAAAAAGGAATCTTAAGTTGGACTGCTGTGCTTGCTTTGTTTCCTTTGCTTGCTCATGTTGCCACTCAGTTACTTGACTTTTAAGCTCTTTGCCACAGTAGAACTCTGCTTCCAGAGATGAGAGCTTTGTCCCAAATTGCTGGGGTTTTTGCAGCTGCTAGAGCTATTAGGAGGGTGCCATCTCTACAGCCCCCGACATGCTCTGGCACACTGGTCACCCACCCTAGGACCTCCACCCAAGACAGCGATCCAGATCCAGGCACATTAAAGCAAGAACGATTACCCCTCAGGGTGGTAAGGGCTCTGAAGCAGCCACATGAGGCTGCTGCACAGCTGCCATGCCTCCACCACTTCTCCCTCTGGGGGCAGAGGCTGGACCCTGCCTCATCCCCCCCCAGTTCCAACAGAGTTCTATACTGACCTTTCACTTTGTCTTTGGCATTTATGGATTGATATTTCTGGAAACTGCCACAGCTGCTGGTGATCCACTCTCCCAAGGTCCACTCCAGCTGCTGCTAGTCGGGGTTGCCCTGGGGCTAAAACCCCAGGCTCGAAGGGGGCTGGGATTAGCTCCCAACACACTGTGGTAGACCCTTCCTGTAGGCCTGCCAGGCTGCTTTCAGCAAGAGATTTGTTTCTCTCTATCACTTTGTGGGTTCTACAGCTCTAAAATTTGTTTAGAGTCATATTTTATAGGAGGTTTTTATGGGGGGAACTCACAGAGTTTTCCTGCTTGTATGTCACCATCTTGGCTCCCTGATCTTCTATTTTCCTTCATCATGGCATGGAGGTGTCTAAAACTTCTGGCTTTACGAATTAATAATTTCTTTGACCTAGAAGATGATTAATCTTTCAATGTTTATTTCCCCTTCTACTCATTCAATTCTGTACCTTTAAATTACTTCCACATACTATTCAAGCCTGCATTTTCTTTTGTTTAATTTGTCATATTCCATTACTGAAGAATCGAAATCTTCCACTGTTACTGATTTTCTTATTCTTTTTGCCATCTGTCAACTTATAATTACATTTATGAAGGAAAAAGATATTAGGTACACAGATACTCAGACTGATGTTCTCTTGTTCCCAATGATACCTTTTTAAACATGATGTAATGTGCTTATTTTTCTCTCAATGCTTTCTAATTTAAATTCAATGCAATGTTTTGTTTACTGGAGATGGCTTAAGCCTTATAAATTTTAGTCCATCATATTATCTTATATTTGTGTATATCTTTTGTCTCCCTTTTGCCTCAAGGATAAAATAGAAACCCTGCTGACTGGAAGTTAAAGAATTCCAAAGCCTAATTCCAACTTCATTTCACATTGCTCTTCTTTATTCAAATAAAGTCAAAATTGTCTATTTCCCAAACTCAGCCTTCCATCATTTCCCTCCATAAATTTGCGTAAGTCACTCCTATATCTGGATTATGTTTTCTCCACATTGATGCTTCTCAGAATTTTCCTCCTTTTTCAAGGATCAGCTTGGATATCACCTCCATCTGACATTAATTCTAGTTGTTACTGCTCTCTCCCTCATCAATTTTCCTCAGGTTTATTTTCATTTTATAGCACCCCTCAAGGTTCACTTTCCCAACTCTTAACTGGCAGATGCCTAGGGGATAGTTGGCTATACTTCTTTTCAGTATTTTAAGAGTACCCTGAAGGGGTTGTAGCTTCTTGTACTATGATGTGATCCCACCAATATCAATCATGCAGCTGACATCAATTAGATTTCACAGAGGGATATTTATAGAAGAGGTAAGTAAGGAGATATGTTCTCTTGGGGAGAGTGAGCTCCAGGCTTAAAGTGATTGGTACAAAGTATTCCCTACCAACTCAGGAGCATACACTTTTTTTCTGTCAACACACAAAGTTCCTGGGGACAGTGGGTTCAAACTTACAGCAAAAAGATACTGAGGCCCAGCTGTAGGGAACAGGAGGGATTAAGGGGTAGTTCATGACTCCTGAGCCTACATGTCCTTTCCTACCTTCACAGAGTCCTTTCAAGTTCACTTCGGGGTGCAATGTTGTGATAAGCTTCATCTTTCCTTTTCTTTTTTTAATAGTATTTTATTTTATTTTTCCAATTACATGTAAAGAAAGTTCTCAAGATTCACTTTTATAAGATTTTGAGGGGGGCGGAGTCAAGATGGCAGAGTAGAAGCAGGACCTCTGGAAGGCTCCAGCTTCTACCTTCCCCAATCCATGTAAAAAGGGGACTCTAAACAAACTTTGGAGCTTCAGAACCCACAAAATGACACAGAGAAGCTAACCTCCTGCTGAGGACAGTGCTGCAGGCTGGCAGGAATCAGTGAGCACAGCACTCTGGGAGTTGAGCCCAGCTCCACCCCGAGGCTTTAGCCCCAGGGTGGGCCTGACCAGCTGCCAGCCAGAGGGACTCCAGATCAGCAGCCGCTGTGGCCGTTCCCAGAATTATCAACACACAGATGCGAAGGACAAAGTGAGAGGTCACTGCAGTGTGGACTTTGGGACCAGTAGTGGGGAGTGCATCAGCTTTTGTCCCCAGGGCGAGAAGTCACTGAGATGCCAGGTACAGCCAGTGCCACTTGGCAGCCTGGCCTGCAGAGTGTAGGGGAACCAAGCGACCAGTCTGAGGGGTAATTGATCTTCCTTTAACTTGCTTGGAACTGGATTTCGGTCTAGGGTAGAGGTCCTGGGGTGTGGGACCACCTTGTCAGAGCATGTAGAGGCCTCAGAGAGGGCACCCATCTAATACTTCTGGCAGCTGAGAAAACCCCAGCATTTGGGATGAAAGCTCCCCTGTCTAGTGGCAGAGTCCTACTGTGGCAAAAAGCCCAGGGGTCAAGTGACTGAGGGGCAACATGACCAGGCAAAGGAAGCAAAACAAACAGAAGACTCCAACATTAGAATCCTATTTTGGGGACAAAAAGGAGCAAAGCATGGAACAGGAGGAAGACAGTGAAGTCAGAACTCCTGCACCAAAAGCTTCAAAGGAAAATATGAGTTGGTTACAGGCCATAGAGGACCTTAAGAAACAGATAAGAGAAGTGGAGGAAAAATTGGGAAGAGAAATGAGAACACTGCAAGAAAATTATGAAATGAGAGTCAACAGACTGACTGAGGAAAATCATACCTTAAAAAACAGATTTGACTCAATTGGCAAAAGAGGCTCAAAAAGGCAATGAGGAGAGGAATGCCTTGAAAAGCTGAATTTGCCAGATGGAAAAAGAATCTCAAAAGCTCAATGAGGAGAATTGTTCCCTTGAATTTAGATTGGAGCAAAGGGAAGCTAGTGACTTTAAGAGAAATCAAGATGATATTAAACAGATCCAAACAAATGAAAGAATAGAAGGCAATGTGAAATATCCCATGGGAAAAACCATTGACCTGAAAATAGATCCAGGAGAGATCACTTAAAAATTTTTGGACTACCTGAAAGCCATGATTGAGGAAAGAACCTAGAAATCATCTTCCAAGAAATTCTCAAAGAAAATTGCCCTGATGTTTTAGAACCAGAAGGCAAAACAGAGATTGAAAGAATACACCCATCACCTTCTGAAAAAGATCACAAAAAGAAAACTCCTAGGAATATTATAGCCAGGTTCCAGAATTCCCAGATCGAGGAGAGAATATTACAAGCAGCCAGGAAGAAATGATTTGAATATTGTGGAAACACAATCAGGATAATACAGGATCTGGCAGCTTCTACACTGAGGGATCGAAGGGCCTGGAATAGGATATCCTGGACGGCAGAGGAGCTGGGATTAAAACCAAGAGTCATCTACCCAGCAAAACTGAGTATCATCTTTCAGGGGAAAATATGGTCATTCAGTGGAATAGAGGACTTTCAAGCATTCTTGCTGAAAAAAACCAGAGTTGAATAGAAAATTTGATATCCAGATACAAGAAGTAAGAGAAACTTGAGAAGGTAAATAGGGAAAAGAAATCATAAGCCACTGATGAAAGTTGAACTATTAACATTTCTACATGGAAAAACGATAATTGTTACCGATGAAACTTTTCTCAGTATGAAAATAGTTGAAGGAAATATAAATATAAATATATATATATATATGTGTGTGTGTGTGTGTGTGTGTGTGTGTGTGTATGTCTATGTTGGAGGGTATATGGGTGTATGAATACATGTGTGAATGTGTGTATATATGCTTATAGGTATACATAGATAGAGGGCACAGAGTCAATTTAATTGGAAGGGATGATACTTAAAAGGTGAAATTAAGAGGTGAGAGAGGAATATAATGAGAGGAGATGGAGAGAGACAGAATGGGGTAAACTATCTCACAAAGAAGAGGCAAGGGAAAAGGGTTCCAATGGAGGGGAAGAATAGTAAGGCAAAAGGGAATGGGTTAACCTTATTCTCACTGAATTTGGCTCAGGGAGGGAATGAAATACACACTAAATAGGGTATCTCACCCTACAGGAGAGTAGGGGAAAGGGGATGAGAGGGGGGTGATGGAAGGGAGGGCAGGCTTGGGGGAGGGAAGTTGGAAGCACTCACTTTTGAAAAGGGATGAGATCAAAGTAGAGAATAGAACAACTGGGTAGTGGGATAGGAGGGAGGGAAATATAGTCAGTCTTTTACAGTATATCTACTATGTTAATGTTTTGCATTAGCTACATATGTACAATTCATACTGAACTGCTTATCTTCCCAGTACGGGTGGGTGACAAGGGAGGAAGGGAATGAATCTGGAATTCAAAATTTTTAAATCAAATGTTTAAAATTATATCTTACATGTAATTGGGAAAGAAGATATACAGTCACTGGGGCATAGAGATCCACCATGTCCTACTGGAAAAGTCTAAGGGGGTATGGGGGAAGATATGGGAGAGAGCAGACTGGAGGAGGGGATATCCTGTGGGACTGATATTCTGGGGTAGTGGGTAGAGGAAAAACAGAGAGAAAATTTGTAACTCCAAATCTGGCAGAAATTAATGATGTAAATCAGAAGTTAATAAAGCATTTGAAAAAAAAAGATTTTGAGTTCCAAATTTTTTTTTCTCCTTCCTTCCCTCCTCTCCCCCTTCTCCAAAATGTCAAGCAGTCTGATATAGGATATATATGTACACTCATATTAGACATATTTCCACATTCGTCATGTTGTGAAATAAGAATCAGAACAAAAGGGAAAAAACAAGGCAAAGAAAAAACAAAAGAAAAAAAGGTGAAAATTGTATGCTTCAATCTGCATTCAGACTCCACAGTTCTTTCTTTGGATATGGATAGTATTTTCTTTTGAGTCTTTTGGAATTGTCTTAGATAATTGTATTGCCAAGAAGTGCCAAGTCTATCAAACTTGATCATTGTATAATGTTGCTGTTACTATGGACAATGTTCTCCTGGTTCTGCTTCCTTCAATCAACATCAGTTCATGTAAGTCTTTCCAGCTTTTTCAAAATCTGCTTGTTCATCATTTCTTATAGCACAATAGTATTCTGTTACATTTATATGCCACATCTTGTTCAGGCATTACCCAATTGATGAGCATCCCCTCAATTTATGCTTGGCTAGTAGAAAAAGGAGCTACTTCTTTTCTTAAGGATTTTTTGTAGGGCATTGTGTTTCCACTTGATGAGTCAAGTGTTATTGTTAGGCTGAGTCAAGCAGGTCAATCCTCATCAGACCCAGCTATGATATTGGGTGTTACAGAGTTGGAAGAAAAATCAAGAGTACAGGTGAAGCATCTAGGGCATTCAGCTACCTGACCAGGACTTGAATCACACGAGATGAAAGCTTTTGGAGAATTCTAATCCTCATTCACTTACCTTAGACTGCATTAATACATCATTTAACCTTTCTATTCCCTCATTTGTAAAATGAAGATCATTATGTTTGACAGCTGTGCAAATGTAATTTCATCTGATTCTCACTTAGCCATGAGGTAGATAGGTCACAGTATTTTCACATAGGCTTATTATTATTATGAGGGAATCAAATTTAATTCCACTTGTAGATGTCATATGTCACTACTTGGGGATACCGTTATTCACCTTATTCAGTAGTCCGAGTAAGTTCTGTCAGACAAATCTCTCCAGGGGCTCTGGGTCCCAACAAGCACCACCGGGTGATCTGGGGCTAACTGCAAATGATGTTCTCTGGCTCACAATCAGATGGCTTGCTCTCTCTCCTGAGCTCATCCTCTTGTAGATAGCAACACTTGCCTCATTAGTCTAAAGGTTTAGTGTGGATTTATTTAATTAGATTCCTGGCTCATAATGCCTCTAGCCAATTAGAAGAATGCTTTCTCTCATCCTGTCTCTTCTGAATTTCAAGTGAGGTCATTCGAAAAAAAGCGTATTGTGTCCAGACCTTTAATCACAGCATCTGAAAATTAGTAAAGCTAAATATATCAAAGCAACCACTTTGTGTATCTCCTTCCAGCCCACAAATCCTTCCTAAATCAGGCCCTAACTTTTGTTTGTGGGAAATCCAAAACCCAAGAGTCCAGTTCTTGCTTCCAGTTGCTCATTAGGAATTAATAACCATCTATCCTAGACTCTTCCTATGCATAGAAAATTCTCTTGAAGATCCTATGTGTCTAGCTAGAGGATATGACTCAGGGCTCAGCATTCTTTAGTTAACAACAACAACTAACATTTTATGATAGTGCTTTAAGGTTTGCAAAGTGATATCTATCAATCTATTTATCTGTTCATTTATCTATCCACCTATATATATTTCATTTGATTAACCAGTTAGTTCCTGTCTCTCAAAGTGACTTGGGAAACAAAATAGGACCAATCAGGTGTTGATTCTCTTAACCAGATGATTAACCTTGATTTCCATTCTTGGCTCAGCTAAATAATTTAAACACATGTCAACAAACACAAACTTTTTAATGAGAAAGGAACAAAACAAAGAATTTTACGTGAAAATATGAATCTATATTACATACAGCTTGTTTCATTAGGCATACATTAATTTAAACAAATGGTGACAAAACTACCCCTTATTGTTTATGTTCCCTTTTGATCTTCCTTTAAAATGTTTCATTGACTTTCTTTTGCTTCCCATTCATTTCTCCCATTATTCTCCCCTCTGTTACAAGGAAGCTGTTACAAGGAAGTGGACTTGAAGTGGACTTTTGATCAGTATAAGAACTTTCTAATATGCAGGAGCCCTAAAATAGAATAGATTCTTGTGTGGGAGTGAGCTCCTTTTCACTGGAAATATTCAAGTAAAGTATTATAATCTATTAAGGATCCTATAGAAGGAATTCCTGTTTGTTGTTTAAATTCCTGTCCTCTCCTGGTTCTTCTACTATAACTCCTCTGTCTCATTTGCTAGAGCACCATTCCTCTCAAACCCTCTCATCCCTCTACCTGCCTTTTCTAATGCTCTGTCTTGATCCCTCCTCTCTTTTCCCTCTACCATCTTACTTAGTGATATAATCATATCTCACATGTTCAGTTATCATTTCTAGGCAGATGATTGCCACATCTATATATGCAGACCTGGTTTTTTCCTAAGCTTGTTTCTGCATCACCAAACTGACTTTTGGACGTCTCAAACTGAAGTCCTATAGGTATGTCAAACTTAACATATGCAAAAAAACCTTATTATCTTCACTACCAAGCCCTCCCTTCTTTCCAACTTCACTATTCCTACTGAAGATACCACTATTTTCAACCTCATCCTCAACTTTTCACTATCACTCATCCTGTAGATCTGGTTAATTGTCACTTCTTCATTCACATCTCATAGATACATTCCCTTTTTTTTTAACTCACATAGTCACCACCATAGTTTAAACACTCCTCACTTGTATTATTACAATATATAATCTTTTCATCTATCTCTCCCCACTTCATTCTATCCTCTACATATCTACCAAATGATTTTCTGTAGTTTTAGGAGAGTTCAGATGAAAAGAGGCAGCTCACACAGAGATAGCTTTAACAGATGTTATTGTTACCTACAAGGTGGTGAGAATAGCTGCTAGCAGGGACAGTCTTGTTGTGTGGCCTCCCTGCCCACAGTGGACAGCACAAAATTGGGGAGGCAATATTCATGCTATGGCTGAAAGCCTAGAGCTCCTCAGGGCTCAAATTTATATAGATTTTTAGACAAAGAGCCAGAATGATGCTAATAGGAGACTGTTCTGTTATCTATTCTGTTGTTCAATCGTGTCTGACTTTCCATGAGTAGGTTAAAGTTGTGCTGCAGGGAAAGTTGTGTCTATTGTCAAGTGGGGGAGTCTAGAGTGTTATGTGCTGCATTGTCAAGACAACTATTTGTTTCTGGCAAAAGGTTAACACAGACATGGCATGACAAGTGATGTTGCTACCACCAGCAGAGAGTGCTGTGAACCTGCATATATGTATGACACCTGCAGAACTATAAGATCTGATGCTTACCAGGAGCCACACACAAGGAGATTACTGTGGCATGTTCCTGAGATTCTATTGCAGCTCTGGAGGACAAAGTTGCCAGTCCAAAGTGCCTTCATTATCTGAGTTCCATTTTTCTTTTTTCAACTTGTCAATAAAACTTCTCCAACTTCTGTGAATTATTTGTAAGCACATAGAGCTGGTGTTAATGCAAAAAATAATTAGCTCTGGTATCAGAGAAACTGGATTCAAATTGTCATTGAAATCAAACAAGGATTGAGCCAATAAAACCTGGGCACATTAATTTATTCACTAGGCTAGCAATTACCAATAAATTGAGTCCAAGACCTCCTCAGTAGGTAAAGGGCGCCATTAACAATTAATAGGACTTTCTTATAGTCAATAATGAGGAACCAATCAACTGACACAATCTTGAGTAACATGGACATTCTCTCTTTCTGATTGGCTAGAGTTTCATAAGTTGTGTGGTTGAAGAATGTCTTGGAACATTCTGTGATTGAAATATTTTGGGAACAGGGAACTTGTGGTTATCACAAGGACATTCCACAAAATGTAAGCAACATTCTGTAGCTGGTACACATTTACCTAAATCTCTAGAATCATATCAGCATCTTAGTTTCCCGTAATATACTTTATATCAAAACAAGACCTAGATTATAGAATCAAACAAAATGGAGTTAATTTTTGGATCTCACATGCTTCTGATGCTCATTACCTGTATGACCCCAGGAAAGTCACTTGATCAATCTGGGATTCGGTTTCTCATCTGTAAGATTAGAGGTTTGGATTAAGTGATGACTGAGATTCCTTTCAGCATTAAGTCTATGATCCTAATATAGCACACTAATAAATGTCATGCTTTCCATATTACCTGGGTAGGGAGCTATGAAGTGGATAGGAGAAAAATGCCTTCGAGTGTGTGTCATACCAGAACAACTCACACCAGGGTTTTGCTCCTTATGCATCTGGTTGAGTTTAGAGTACTGAGCTTGTGATTGATCTTTGTCTTTTCTGTTTCTCTTCCCATACATGTTGGTTAAGTTAATTGCTGTTACTGGTGAGGTCAGCCATACAGGGAGGAACCAACAAGCAAGATGTTTAATTTGTAAGAGATGTTTATTAACAGGATTTGTGCTTTGGATAGGAATTGGAAAAGAAGACCTATGAGGTGCCTTCTAATTCTAAGACTTGATTCTTTCCTATTCCCTCTGAGCTTGATACTATTTTTTTTCTTTTTATGATTTTTAAATTTTATATTTGAATTAACCAGTATTTATTTTCTTTCCCGTACCCACTTACCATTTTCAAAGAAAACTAAAACCCCTTGTAAAAAATGTGCTTATTGGGACATCTAGGTGGCATAGTAAATAAAGCACCGGCCCAGAGTCAGGAGGACCCGAGTTCGGTTCCGCTCTCAGACACTTAACACCCACACAAAAAAACTAGCCGTGTAACCATGGGCAAGTTACTTAACCCCAATTGCCCTCCAAAAGGCAAAAGGCAAAAAAAAGTGCTTATTCAAGTAAAATAAATCCTTACATTGTCTTTGTCCAAAGATGTATTCCCTATTCTTTTTTTTTTTTTTTTTGGCTTTTGGAGGGGAAAGGGCAGGGCAATTGGGGTGACTTGCCCAAGGTCACAAGGCTAGTAAGTGTGTCAAGTGTCTGAGACCTGTATTCTTTATTCTTGGCTCCATCATGTCTATGGCAGGAGGTGAGTAGCATAGTTCAGCATCAGCTCTCTGGAATCCTGGGTGGTCATTGCATCAAAGTTCTTAAGTCTTCAAAATTGTTTGTCTTTATGTTGTTATCGTTGAGATTGTTCTACTTCACTTTTCCTCAGTTCATAAAATCTTCCCAAGTTTTCCTGAAGCCATCCTTTTAGTCATTTCTTATAACACAACAGTATTCCATTATATTCATATAACATAATTAGTTCAGCAATTCCACAACTGATGGGTACCTTCTTAAATTCTGGTTCTTTGGCTGCCTTCTTTTTTCAATTATTTTGGTTTTTTATTCTCCCTATACTCCTAATTATCTCAGGTCTTGAGCACCTTCAATTACTTGACTTTCACACTGATTAACTTTAATGTTCCTTGAAAAGTGTAATTGTCTTCTCTAATGTTAAATCTTGGGCTTCCAGCAAACTCTTTGGGAATTTATCATCCTCTCTGTCTGATCGTGGAGGCAATCATGTAACTGTGGGGTTTGGCTGAGTCCCTGATCAGTGTTTTATGGAATTTAAGCAAATTTACAAGAATCTAATGAACATTAAACTCTGAGTTTAACAGTGATCAAAGGATTCTAAAGTACCACATACATTTTTATGTGGTTGTAATCAATGAGTACCTATTACTTTAAAGGCATAGGATAGAATTTTAAAACTACATATTTCATATGGATTGCTTTTGTTCTCGACTCCTGATTTTACTGGTGTGGGGAACAACTTGAGCAGAAACTCTCTCCACCCATTGTAAATTGGCAACTCACTTGTCAGTGTAAGAGAGTTGACTGGGACATTGAAAGGTTGTGACTTGCTCAGAGTCTCATAGTATTTGGCAAATGAATGCAAGATTTGAACCCAGATATTCCTGAGTGTAAGATCAGCCCCCTATCACTATGTAATGCTGCCTCCCATTTTTATTAAATAGTGAGTTTTAAAAGCTGTTTTGTTCTGTTATTTCATCCTTTGTCTGGGTGAGACTATTCTCATGTTTTTTTGTAAGATAACCTTGTAATTCCATTTTTGTTTATAATTTTGTTATAATCTCAGAATTTGGCATAGGCAATTTATGTATTTACTGCCAATGCAGACACAATATATCATCATTCTTTTGTGATTTTTTTTGTATATAACTTGAAAGTAAAGTATATACTATTGTCTCATCATTATCTTCTTTTTATATTAGTTAATCCTCCCTTATTAATTTTATCAGGACTCCAATTTTCTTTTACCTACTTGCTATTCTTAGGAGCACAGGATTGTAAATTTAGAGTGGGAAGGAATCTTGAAAGTTGTAGTTTATCTCCCTTTAGAGATGTGCAAACTGAGAGGTTAAATAGCTTGTTTGACTTCATCCAGGTAGTAGACATCAAGCCTATATTTGAGCCCAGGGTCTTCAATTCTAACTCTGGAGCTCTCTCTTCTGTATCATACTACCTATCCAAAGTAAAGTGTTGGTGTTTCCAATTATGATTATATTTCTGTTTATTGTTACTGAAAGTCCTACCAGCTCCCCCTACCCCATTATATATTTTCTTTGAAATATATTAGTTTAGTACTGGATTTTGATCAGTGTTGTTATTATTCAGTTGTGTCTGACCCCATTTGGGGTTTTCTTTGCAAAGATACTGAAGTGGTTTGCCTTTTCCTCCTGTAACTCATTTTACAGATGAGGAAACTGAGACAAACAGGGTTAAGTGACTTGCCCAGGGTCACACAACTAGTAAGTATCTGAGACCAGATTTGAACTCAAGATGTGTTCCTGACTCCAGACCGTTGATCAGTTTACTTCTTATATTTTGACCTTTTTATTCCCTTGTGTTTAAAATGCTATTCACTTAGAATTTTGCTATTTCTGATGCTGTGGTAGTAACTCTGCTTATATAACATTTATAAGGCAAGATAAAATTCTAGACTAGCCCCTGATTTTAATGTATTCATGTTTTACTTAAAAATATCTTAGAGGTAAGATATTTTACTAAAAACATCACACTAACAGTCTGTGACCCATATTTTTGTAGAGAAGTTTTAGCTCCTTCAAATTTAATGCTATAATTAACACATTGGTATCATCCACAGCGAACTTGTAAGTTTCCAATTTGTTCTTTGCTTCTTAGCCAGTTAATGAGCATATCACCTGCTCCCAACCCAACATTTAGGTCCCCATAAAAGTTATCCCAGCTTAGAGGCATTCTGTGAGTCAACACTCATTCAAAACCACAGAGAACAAGCCTCCTTTAAAGTGTTATGTTTAACAGCCAACCTGAGGACAAATTAGTTTAAATCAAAAGACATTTAATTGAATAGCATATTTTTAAAAATGACAAGAACGACTCCTCTCATGTACACATGGATCCACTTTCCCACAGGTTTTCACACCACCAGTGAGAAAGGAAATACATATAGGGATACTTGTGTGGGCAGGGCAGCTCTTGTCTCTGACACTTCAGAGTAGCTGACATCCTCTGATGATGCCATCACACTCTTCTCTGCTGGACATCATGTCCCCACTTCTGTGGATGCTTCATATCTTCTAGGCATTTCTGCTGCTCTTGTGTCTGAGCTGCCTCCTGCTACCATCTTCTCAGCATCAATTACTTAATTGTTGTAATTATCCTTTTCTATCAGCTGCTGGGGTGCAATGCCTCGAAAGCCTCTTACTGTCGGGGAGAGCTATAGCTCTTCTGGTTCATGGCTTAGGCTGGTGAGCTGCCACATCCAAGCAGGTAGTCAACAAAAGCCAGCAGAACTTCCCGTCCTAAGATTGCCTTTTCTGATTGTTTTTCTTCTGATCCTAGATAACCATATGATTTGGGGTTAGAAAATTCTTTTTAATTCCCATTAAATTCCCGAGTCTTTGAATCTGTATCCTTTGAAATCCATTTCTGGAGCTTTGCCCAAAACTCCTCTACAGGAGCTATGTGGATGCTGAGACAACAAGGACTCAGTTGCTCCTAAGATCCTCCTTGATTGGCATGTGAGCTAAGCTAGGGACAAGAACAAGAATCTCAGTGAAGCAGAGAAGGCCTTTGGCTTCTGCCCCATTTCACATTCTTGCATTTAATATTATAGGGGTGAAACCTCTAGCCTTTTGTGCTCCCTTCTAGTTAACACAAAACTTGCCAGTCTCCCTATCTGAGACTTTCTATTTGGGAGTTTTATCATCTTCTAAACCAACTAAAAGAAAATTGTTTAAGCATATAACCATTTTGAATACTTTAAATGTGTTTAAACTTATCTCATTTAATTATTAGCTATATTCTTTACCATTAGCTTCTTTATTAACCTTGAGGTCCCTTCCAGAGGTCATTAGAATCTATCATCACACCCAGTCTTAATTTGGAAATTCAGAAAAAGGGTTTGACTGCTATTTGGAAGTTTATATTGCAGTTATTGATCTGTTTTATATGATGAGTTTTTTGAAGATAGGGACCATGTCTTATTTAACAGCTGTATCTTTGCATAATGCTTTTTTTTTTAAGCAATTGGGGTTAAGTAACTTGCTCAAGGTTACATGGCCAGTTATTATTTCTGGGTGTGGTGCTGAATATCTGAGCCCAGATTTGATCCAGGTCATCCCGACACTGGAGCCAGTGCTCTTACTCGCTGAGCCACCTGGCTGCCCCTGCATAATGCTTTGAACAAAATAGACATTTGCTAAGTGTTTTCAGGAGCAATCCTCAGGTAATATTGTCTAATTTTAGAAATTATTGTTTTTTCTATGTCATTAAAATTGCCCATAAACCTAGCTATCCCGATTTTTTGTATCTTTCCCTTTTTCCTCTTAGTTTATCATCTATAAAATTAGGATGCTGGATTAGAAAATTCTAGTTTCCTTCCCAACTCTAAAATGCTGTCACCACGACTCTGATTTGTTCTCGGATCACCTCCATTACTTCTTATAGAGATCACTTCCTAGGAGATTTTTTCGAGATGAATTTTTTTTTCCTTCTGATTTCAAAGAGTTCTGCTTGACTGAATACAGTCACAGTCATATTAGCTCATTGTGTCTTAATTTCATGCTGCTTTCCCTCAAGTTCTTTTCTCTAGTGCTTAGGGGTAAATTCCAAATAGCTTCTGATTTTTAAATATTGCCTCTGCTTTCATCTTGACCATTTATAAAATCCCATGTTTGTTTTAAAACATTTGACAATTAGGAAACTCTCATAGACTTAAGCCTAAATTGTCCTTCCTTGTTCAACATGCATTTTAATTCAGTAAAATTTTACTTTCCTTGATCATGCTCCCTAAATTACTAGTGTTCTGTGTCCTCTGCTACACTAATAATACAGATCATCATTCCTCAATAGCTAATATATAGAGTTTAGTCTTTCCTTTCAAATTGTCATTGATTTGTGTAGTTTGTTGTATTTTTAGTTGGATTAAGATTTTCCTGGGAATGTCCATTTCCTTGAAGATGTTCCATTTTATATATGTATTCATAATGATAGATAGGTCTATTATCAATCTACCTATCTATAGATCTATCTGTCTGTCTGTCTGCCTGTCTGTCTATCTATCTATCTATCTACCTACCTACCTACTTACAGAGAGAGGAGATAAATTTAAAGCATAAACCTTTCATTTGAAACATCAGCAATTTGTTATTAGTCAAATATATTCTCACAGAGGCTTTGTTCAGCTGAGGAAATTTGTCCATTTATGGCCTCCATCTTGTTTTGATGGTTTTTTTGCTCTTGCTTACTATTTTGGGTATAAGAACAATTCCTTTATAAGTTGAGCACATGGACAAGCTTAGCATATTACTTTTTAAAAAATAATCAACCTGAATTTCTTTTCATTCAAATGGATCTGTGTCCTCATTTGCTTGGGAGTTTTTCATGATGCCACAGATAACAACCCATCTATGCCTGACTATCATATATTTGTCTTTTTATAAGTTCATCAAAGGAAGTCTACCCAATACACTATAGTCCCTCCTCATTTTCTCTACGTCCTCTACTTGCCAAAATGGGTCAGTTCAATAGTTAAGTCCCCACAGTTCCTGAGGGATAACGAGTAGAGAGATTGAAGAAATGACTAAACAAGGGAAAACTCCTGAAATAATGAAGAAATCCCATAGGGATAAGAGAATCTCAGGATAAAACTCTACAAGAGAAAACTTTGTCATAAACCCAGAATAGAATATAGAATGGCCACAAAAACTTTGAGGGTGATTGGTAGACCTAATAAAATTACTAAAGGAAGAGATAGACGATGAAATAGATACAGTGGTGTGCTGGTAAATATTTAACAACCAGCTCTGTAGAGGGGAAAATATTACACACAACTCAATTTTTTTTAAAGCAGTTGGGGTTAAGTGACTTGCCCAGGGTCCCACAGCTAATACTTGTCTGAGGCTAGATTTGAACTCAGGTCCTTCTGATTCTACAGCTGGTTCTCTATCCATTGCACCATCTAGCTGCCCCCTGTAGCACCAATGCAATATGTACAGCACCCACAGTCATGATAAAGACCATGACTATAAGTATTCCATGACATTGGATTGCAAAATATACCAGATTTTCCATATAGAGGATAGAACTGAAGGATTTATTTAACACCAGAAAATTGAATCCCCAAACCAGTAAGCCAATTCCATCATATTACCAAAGATATTCAGAAGCCATATGTAATGTAATGCCAAGCAAAGGCAACTTCCCAAGGTTCAAAATACCAGCATAGGTGCTCTCCATTTTATTCAGTGACAAATTTAGAATAGAGAAGATCAAAATATGACATCATTCAAAATACAGCATTTACTAAGTGTGATTAAATAATCTCCAAGTACTATCCCACCCCAGGACCTTACATTCATTCAATCAATTACAAAGTCCCTGTTCTAATTACTACTCCACACCTAGACTGTACCTTCATTTAGTCCATCACAAAGCCCCTCTTCTCAAATGGAGATTAGTTTCCAATCATAAGTAAAGTACATTCATTTGTTTAATCATAGAAGACAAAAAGGTCAAAAGTTCCCCACCCCTGGATCACAATTGAATCTACCCCAGAGTTACAACAAGTTTAAGCACAGCACTTAATACCCAAATGGAGGTCTTTTCTTCATCTTGACAAGAGGCAAGTTCTCAGCAATCTTTGTTCCTGGGGAGACAAAGCTTAGCAAGGCCACAAGATACATCGCCAGTCTCTTCATTAATTCATCCTCTGTCTGCAGAACAGTCCTAGAACCCCTGAAAACATTAGCAAAACCCCCTTCCAGGATTTCTGTAAAC
The DNA here is from genome assembly GCF_028583685.1 of Petaurus breviceps papuanus. Classification (NCBI taxonomy): domain Eukaryota; kingdom Metazoa; phylum Chordata; class Mammalia; order Diprotodontia; family Petauridae; genus Petaurus; species Petaurus breviceps. Next base: position 3,231,904 of record NW_027187347.1, read on the forward strand.
ATAAAACAAGAAAATCCTTCTTCAGGGCTTTGGAACCAACAGCAAGGTTTTTGATTGGCCAGTTTTTGATTGGCCAGTGGGTCAAGAGGGTGGTTACATTCTCTGACCCAGGAGAAGGCTATATAATCCCTGATGTGAGGCTTTGCTTTGGGGCTCACTTTGAGAAGTGTTCTGTGATTTGATCAGATGAGACTCTGGGAAGCTGTTGTTGAGAGCCCCCCGGCTTTGAAAAACCCAGATGTTGATTTGGGGCTCACTTCGAGAAGTGTTTTGTGATTTGATCAGATGATACTCTGGGAAGCTGTTGTTGAGAGCCCCCCCAGCTTAGAAAAACCCAGGTGTTGATTTGGTATGGATGTAATGGTTGGAGAGTTTGGAAACCTGTCTACTTGATCTGTTTCTCTGTCTTGATAATTCTGTCTGTATACTCTGAAGTTCAGGGTGCTGACCTTTTTCCCCTGAACTAGGTAAATGATACGTATTTGACTGATTAAAGTAAGCTTGTTAGCCCATTTTGAGTTGCTTTCCTTTATCAAAGCAGATCCAAGAACCTGTATTGGCAGCCACCCTGGGGATACTGGGGTGCTTGCTGCTACAGGGAGGTCTTCAAACTCCCTGCTAAGTCTATTAAGGGGCAGGGAAGATCTTCAAATTCCTATTCCCATTATACCCCCACAACTCACTTTTAAGTTTAATTTGTACTAACATTTAATTCATTATTTTATTTAGCTTAAACAATCAACAAAACAATAAATCAAACACTGATTTCTAGCATTTGCCAGTTTCCAAAGTGTAAATGATCACACTTAAAATTTAAGAACCAGCTCTCTGCTGCTGGTTCAGAGGTGACTCCATCACAGGCCTGTATATAGTTATACACACATGTCTGTATACATGTGTGTATATATACACTTACATGTATGTATATATATATATGTGTGTGTGTGTAAGAGCTGGGATATCTCAGCATAGCAATGGATGCCCTGTGAAAAAGAATGATGTTAATAAGAAAAAATTAAATGATATAACAAAAAAATATTAAAGCAAAATTAAAAGATGAAAAATTGTAAGAACATGTGAGACAGCAACTATCCTAGTAAAATCTCATGTAATCATTAGCCTCTCAGAGAACCATGTTCAAACAAACAAAAAAAAACCCTGAATTCCATTTTAAAAGAAATTATAAATTATGCAAAGGTTTTTGAACCAGATGACAAAGTATAGTTTGATTGAATCCTTAGGTCACCACCACAGAGAAAACCAAGATACAAACATCCATAAATCTGACTGACAAGTTCCAGAGCACTCATATCAAAGGAAAAATTTGCAAGCTGCTAGGAAAAGATAGATAATATACCATGGAACTTTCAGGCAGAATCAGAGTACATGGATTATGAGAAATTAAAGAAAAGATTAGAATAGAATACATCAAAAGGCAAAGGAAATTGGATTGAAATGAAGAATTAATTATCAGGCAAAGTTGAAATTAATCCTATAGGGGGGAAAAAGGAAACTTTTAACAGAGAATAACTTTTAATTATTCTTATTAAGGTCCAGAGCTGGGCAGAGACTTCAAAAGGAAAATGCTGTTAACTAAACAAACATAAGAAAGGTAAACAAGTTCACACAACTTGAAAGAGTTTGGGTGGTAATCAGGTATATGTACCCTGAAAAGGAGAGAAAATACTACATTTAGGGGTTAATGAGGGAACAAAATGAGATAAGTTCTAGACTTGGATGTCAAAAACAAACAAACAAAAAAAAGAATGCTGTAAGAAACAGCTCAAGGAAAGAGGAGAAGAAAGGAGTTTCCTTTTTTTTTTCTTTTTTCTTTTTTGTAATTATAGTGCTGCAGAACAAGAATATTCAAATTGGAGGGAGTAATCAGTTTGGCAAAGTTGATAAAAGAGGAAAATGATAAATTCTGAAGGGGCTATGGAAAAAAAAAAACAGGTATATTGATGCTGTATTGGTGAAACTGTGGCTTGGTCCAGCCATTCTGGAAAAGGGTACCCATCAACTGTGGACTGGCTGGACAAATTATGGTATATGGAATATGATGCAATACTATTGTACTATAAGAAATGATGAAGGGGATGATTTCAGAAAATTCTGAAAGACTGGTATGAAATGATGATATAGAGTGAGGTAAAAAGAATCAGAAGAATAATTTATACAATAACAACAATATTTTAAAGATAAGCAACTATAAAAAGACTTAGGAACTTTGATTAACATAATGACTAACCACACTTCCAGAGAATTCATAATGTAACATGGTCCTACTTCAAGATAAAGAGGTGACAGACTCAGCACAAATTGACATCCTTTTTTCTTTCTTTTTTTTTTTTTTTTTAAAGCAATTGGGGTTAAGTAACTTGCTCAAGTTTATACAGCCAGTCATTTCTGGGTGTGGTGCTAAGAATCTGAGCCCGGATTTGATCCCCAGGTCATCCCGACACTGGAGCCGGTTCTCTTACTCGCTGAGCCACCTGGCCGCCCCTAAGCAATCGGGGTTAAGTAACTTGTTCAAGGTTACACGGCCAGGTGTTTCTGGGTGGATAGTAGGTGTCTGAGCCTGGATTCGATCCACAGGTCATCCCAACATTAGAGCCAGTGCTCTTACTTGCTGTGCTACCTGGCTGTCCCTCTTTCTTTCTTTTTTTGAACATAACCGATATGGGAATTTGTTTTCCTTTTTCTTGACTATCAGTGTTTTTTAATGGATTTTATGTTTCTACCTTTCTCAATTGGGGGTAGAGGAAGGTGAGACAGAGAGAAAATAGATTTTTGTGAAAATAAAATAGAATTTAGGTTTGTTGTTTTTTTTTTTAAATTGAAGGGAGTGGAATGTCTCATAAACCTAACTTCTATCTGGACTAAAGGAAAATTCAAAAAATATTTTTAAATGAACAAAAAGAATATAATAGTGGAAGTATATTAATAATGAGAAGGTTGTGGGCTTGGGGGTTGTCCAGAAAGGCTTTTGAGAAAGGTGTTGTTGGGTGAAAGATTGCTTCAGGCAAAAGCAGGAAGAAAGGGAATCTTTTTAGCTGAACTAGTGATGACATTGGGCTGCTAAGTGGCTCTGTGGATAGAATGCTGGGCCTAGAGCCAGGAATATTCATCTTCTGAGTTCAAAGCTGGCCTCAAATACTAGCTATGTGACCCTAAGTAAGTCACTTAACCCTGTTTGCCTCAGTTTCCTCATTTGTAAAATAAGCTGGAGAAGGAAATCCACTGTCTTTGCCAAGAAAACCCTGAATGAGGTCACCAAGAGTTGGACATGATTGTAAAACACCTGAAGTGAACTGGTGGAAATGCTTCAAATCACTAATAATAAGAGGAATTAAAATGAAAACAGCTCTGAGATTTAACCTCACACCCACCAGATTAGTGCAAAAACAACAAAAATTGTTGGAAGCACTTGGGGAAATCTGGTTCACTACTGTTAATGGAACTGTGAATTAGGCCAGCCATTATGAAAGGCAGTTTGGAACTGCATTCCAAAAGTTACCAAACAGCACATATCATTTGATTCAGCAATACTATGGTTTATCTCTCAAAGAAATCAAAGGAAAAAGAAATATAAGTATAAGAATGTAACAGCAGGGCACCTAATTGGCTCAGTGGATAGAGCACCAGGTCTAGAGTCAGGAAGACTCATCTTCCTGAGTTAAATCTGGCCTTGGACACTTACTAGCTGTGTGACCCTGGGCAAGTCACTTAACCTCTTTTGCCTCAATTCTTCATCTATAAAATGAACTAGTGAAGGAAATAACAAATCATTCCAGTATCTTTGCCAAGAAAACCACAAATGGGGTCACAAAGAGTCTGACACCACTAGACAAATAATAATACTAACAACTGAAGTTGCTGTTGAACAATTTTGTTGAATTTTTTTTTCTCTTCCTCTTTTTTTTTTTTTTAATAAGGGATAGCTCTCTTAGAAGACATAGCGGGAAATATAGATGATGTAAAATCAAAAGAAACATATGTCTATTTTTATTAAATTAAGTTGAGAAGAGTGGTGGGTGGTAACTAAGTACATACTAAAGAATTCTATGCTCCCAAAAATGGTAGAAGAAAGTTCCAAAATAATGGAAAATATCATGGATGGCATTCTTTTTTTGTTTGTTTGTTTTTTTGTAGGGGAGAAGGTAGGGCAATTGGGGTTAAGTGACTTGCCCAAGGTCACACGGCTAGATTTTGGGTCTGTGTATTAAGTGTCTGAAGCCAGATTTGAACTCAACTCCTCCTGACTCCAGGGCCAGCATTCTATTTACTGCACCACCTAGCCGTCCCCATGGATGGCATTCTTATAAAAAAAAAAAAACAAACAAAAAAAAAAAGAGAAAAACTTTAAGGTCAGAGGTTGCTGCTGTCTTCTCACATCCATCTCTAAAAACTTTTAAGAATTGTTTAGGTGCACATTGAGGACATCTTTAATGAAAAAAATGAGAAGGGAATAAAGAGACTTATATAGGGAATTTTAAATAGCATATTATATTTTTATAGCATCATAACTGCCCTGGATGCCAGAGTATAAGATGCTGCTGTGTTAGTTTGATCTTAAGAAAGGATTTGACTTAGTAGGACAAATGCCCGGAAGGCCCTCCCCAGAGAAAGCATCTTTCACATTTACTTGTATATTGCTTGGCTTTTTATGACACATACAATTACCGATTGAATTTTTCTTCAATGAGTTGCTGAGTATTAACATCAAAGGAAATGTTAAACAGGGAGATAAATATTTAATAAAGATGCCCATGGTCATGGACAGCATGCTGAGAAACATCCAAACAAAAGATTACCTGCTGGTGGAGAGATTATCTGACCCTCTTATTTGTAGTTAACATAGCCTTAAGGAAAGGTATCATGGCATAATGAAGAAAGCTGGCCTGAGATCCGGGAAGACTTGAGTTCAAATCCTACATCTGACCTGTACCTGCTAAGTAACCCTGCGAAAGTTACTTCATGTCTCAGTGCTCTAGGTAATTCTCTAATATAATAAAGTTGCAAAGAAAGTGCCAGTTGAATTTCGTCCTCAGCTTGGAACTCCCTGTGCTAATGAAATTGCAGGTCCAGTGTCTGTGGAGTCCCTAATCTGAACAGCGTTCCACAGCAAAATCTGTAGTAATACAAGCATTTCTCCCCCTCTCACTCTAATGTGGATAGTTAGACTAGGACAAATTTTTTTTTTAAAAAGGCATTTAGCAGACTGGTGAATCCGTCAGTAGGATCATTATAACTCTACAGATAGAAGACACATAGAGAGTGTTCCAAAGGTCTTGATGTAGTTTACATTTTTCATGTCTTAAAACTACACTAAGTCTTTTAGGACACCCATTATTTGTCTCAGGTAAATGCTACAAATAGATGCTGAGTTGGGAACAGAATTACATAAGAAGGGATTGAATGTAAACAATAGCACAGCACTTCCAGGGAGCTGAAACTTCTGTTCACACCCCTAGTCTCTCTTCCACACCAGTGTGGTTCAGTTAAGCTATGCAGCAACAATTCATGGATTACTATGATCTCTAAAATATTAATATCACAAAGAGCTCAGAGAGCAAAAGAAAGATGCATGGTGGTTATAAAGCAGGCTTCAGTATGCTACCAATAGGCAAGCAACAGTGTAAAAGACATTGTTGAGTTTACATATTAATGGAAGAAAAAGTGAGCTGTTAGTATTGAAAATGAGTTTAAACATGTACAGTTGGAATATTATACTTTTATGCCCAAGATGCTAAAACATCAAGAAAGCCTCAGGTGTATTGGGTTCTATGGAAGGTTTATGGAGAGGCTTTCATTCATCCAACAAACGTTTGGGCATCTACTATTTGTATCTTTCTCTAATCCATTACCCACTCCCACGCACAAAGGCCAAGTGTAGTACTCTGCAAAATTTAGATAAGACAGCTTGATGTAATGGAAAGGACTCAGGATTTGAAACCCAAGGACCCTGGATGAAATCCTAGTCCTGCCCCTTTGTTATCTGTGTGATTATGGGCAAATAATTTAACCTCTCTGTACCTCAGTTTCTCCATCTATAAAATGAGGGGTTTGGAACACAAGAGGAACAGGCAGCAGCTGATAAGGCAATGATAGGAATTTCATTGTTCCTGGACTACCTTGGCTCCCAAATTCATAGCAGATTGGTTTGAAGGAGTATAGGTATGATCTGTGCCCAGTTACTACAATCCTACTAGTAGGATTACTCAGTCTGCTAATGAAGATTGTGGGAGCTCCTATCTACTCTGTAACCAAAGCATTAGGAGCTTAAGGACAGGGCTGCTCTCACTATTGCTGAAATAAGGTGAAGAAATAAATACTAGCTTCTTTAAAAGCAAAGATAAAAAAAGAATGGGGAAGACTTGAGCATGTTTGTAGACTAAAGGAAAAAAGCAGGAGTGACAAAGAGGGAAGATGATAATAGTGGAGACAATCTGGAGGTGGAGGAGATGGAAAGGGATTGAATCAAGGGCACATAGAGAAGAAGTGCCCATGACAAGAAGAGACACCCCTTTCTTTCCCAGATACTGAAGTATCTTTACTGAAGCAAAGAAAAAAAAATAGTGGTGGATGACGTAAAGGGGTTTTGAGATGAGAAGGAGGCAGAGAAAAGAGGGAGCTAACAATGAGTGGCCTCAGTTTTCTCAGTTAAGTATGAGGTCAAGGATTCATTTGAGAAGATGGGGTTGGGGTGCAATGATAGGCTTGAGGAGAGAAGAGAAGGTTTGGGGCAGCTGTTGTGATGAGTGAGTCAAGTAAGGAGTTGTAAAACAATGACCTTACTGCAGTGAAGGTCCAGTTGAGTTTAAATAGCATACATTTGTAGTAGTAGACCAGGTCATCATGGCTGTGTGACTCCTTCTAGCCCTGTTCAGCAGCACATTATAAAAGGTAGTACAATCAGATGGTAGGAACAATCCAGGGCTGGGCTTTGGCAAAGAGCAGAGTTAGGACAAGTGATTTAGGAGCAAACTATAGTGTAGGATTGAATGAGACTAGAAAGAGAGGAGAATGTATCCAGAGCAGGGGCAGTTGTTTAAGAAAGTACTAAGGAATAGAAGGATTGGATATCATAATGATGATGAAGAATAGGTTTAGGATGAGTAAGGCATAGGGAAGAATAGAAAGACATGATATTATGGTGGGATAGGTTGGATTTTAATGGATAGGTAAGGGATTCGACAAGAGAAGTCAGGGGAAGAAGGACTTTTTGGCATAATGAATGGTGAGGTCAAAGTAAATGGACAGAAGAGCACAGTATGTGATGAGGGGTCAATATATAGTTTAGCTACAGTGCATAGGATGCATGGAAGAAAATAATATGAAAAGTTTGGAAAGTTGCCATTGGCATCAGATTGTAGAGGGACTGAAATGCTAGTAGCCACTCAAGATTTTTTTTAGCTCAGCGACAGGGCCAGATTTATATATAATCAAAATAATTCTGGCATGAAGCCACATAAGTGAATTGCAAAAGGGAAAATGGTGGCAGAAAGACCTGCTAAGAGGCTTTTGCCAAGTTATACAGAGGGTTGTTAATGAGAGCTTTGGATAGTAGTACCAGGACTAGAACAGGTGGAGGAGGAAGCCATATTGCAAAGGGCTAAGGAGAGCTGCAAAAGACACTCTCATCTCCCATATTCAAAGATAACCCAGGATGGCAAACATGAGAGATTGATTATTTCCAACTCTGACAACACTTCATTTCACAATCAATAAGCATTTATCAAGAGCACCCTGTTTTCTGGCCCAGATTGCGATAAACCCTGGGGTTGCAAAGGAAAAGATATTCAGTTACTCATCTCAAGGAGCTTCATTTTAATGGGGAGATAGCATGCAAATAAATAGGAGCATACTATATGCTACAGAACAGAGGCAAGGAAACCATACAGGATAAGGCTTCAGCAGTGGGAGGTCAGGGGAGGAATCCAGAAAGCCCTCCTGTGGAAGGTGGCATTTGAATATAAGGGAAAAAATGTATAAAAACCAAATTCAGTCCCAACAAAGAGATGAGAAGTCACTATGCCCTGTTTCTTTTCTGAAGAAAGAGACTATGGATATGGAGTGCTTCATATAATATCAGACATTTTTGATTTGTTGTTTGGTTTTACTGTTCATTTTACTCCCCCTCTTTTATATTCTTTATCATAAGGAGTGCGTTAGACTCTATTACTTGACTGGGAAGGAGCTCAGGGTTCAAATGAATTCTTGGCATGGGGTTGTTCTGACAAAGCTGGCCTTCAGACTGGTCCTGTCCTTACTATGCTCCCAGGTTTTCCTGATCCATGCTTCATCACAAAATTTACCCATTTTGTGTCATGTCTCATCAGGACTTCTATAGCTTTCAAAATGACAACTAGCTTATTTGGGTAAAAATGTCACTGCAAGTACCTTGTCTAGCCTTCTCCCTCCTTGAGCATCTTAAGTACTCTTCTAATGATGATGCCCCTACTCTTTGGTTTAAACTCAGAGAAGAATAACCACTATTGAAAATCTTGGGGCAGTAAAGAGGAAAGAAGAGATTATGTGAGAGGATAAATTGGTTGCTGGTTTTTAGTAGGCAAGACTAATCAGACACTAAGTATTTAATGGATTAATAACTCTCCCTGTGATCCTTCTCTCCTTGTCAAACAAACAAAAATTTCCCTCACAGTTGTTCAGAAGAAGTAAGGAGCAGGTTGGGGTATGAATTGCAAATTTCCTAGTATAGACAGCTAATTATTATCAAGGAGGAAGGAAGAGATTAAATGTTAGAGCTGGACTGAGTTTGACTTTTTAAAAAATGGAAGATGGGGAGCCAAGATGACAGAGTAAAGGCAAGGACTTTCCTGAGATGTCCCAAACTTACCTCCAGACAACTTTAAAATAATGTCTCAAAATGAATTCTGGAGTAGTGGAACCAACAAAAAGACAGGGATGAAACAATTTTCCAATCCAAGAGAATTTAGAAGGTTATCAGGATAGGTCTGTCAGAATAGGTCTGGGGTGAGTGTGGAAATTAGTCCAGCATGGGCAAGCCATCAGCAGGCGTTGGGAGTAACTAAATTGATAGCTGCAGCTTCCAGAGTTCTAAACCCACAGATGGTAAAAGGGCTGAACAACTGGTAAAAAAGGAGATTGTTGGGGACTCTTTGCTGGCCCTGGATGCAGGATTCTATTGCATTGCTCTGTACGTGGTTCTTGGTCACAGTCCCAGGTAAGGAAGAGCACTTGCACACTAGAGTATGTGGCTGCAGGAGAGCAGGGATCCTGGTCACAGTTCCAAGGAGGGAAAGTGTATGTGTGGTCATTCACAGACCAGAGCACAGGACAGGAGAATAGTGACCACATCTATCCTTAGATCATACCATCTAGGAAGAACTGAAAACTTACAGACCCCCAGAACTAGGTCCAAAAATAGAAGCATGAAAAACCTGAAGCTTGGGACAGTGCCCTCTCCACCCCAGGAATGGAGTACAGCTTCAACATAAGCCTAAAAGTCAAGAAATAGGTTGGAAAAAATGAGCAAGCAATACAGAAGAACCTGATCATAGAAAGGGAAAATCATAACACAAACTCATTCAAAGACACCAAAGTAAGAACTGCCACATCCAAAGCCTCAAAGAAAAAATGTGAATTGGTTTCAAGCCCAAAAAGAATTCATGGGAGAGCTCACAAAGGATTTTAAAAATCAAATAAGAGAAGTAGAAGAAATGAGAGTGATACAAAAAATATGGAAAAAGAGTTAAGAGTTTGATAAAGGAAGCATAAATACTGAAGAGAAGAACTCCTTAAAAAACAGAATTGGTCAAATGCAGGGGTGGGGGGTACAAAAATTTACTGAAGAAAACAGCTCTTTAAAAAGTAAACATGGCCAAATGTAAGAGGAGGTAAAAAGATCATTGAAGAAAACAATTCTTTAAAAATTAGAATTGGGCAAGTAAATGCTAATAACTCTACGAGACATCAAGAAACAACAAAACCAAATAAAAACAATGAAAAATAGAAGAAAATGTGAAATATCTCTTTGGAAAAGCAACTGACCTGGAAAATAGATGGAAGAAAGACAATTTAAGAATTGCTGTACTACCTAAAAGCCATAACTAAAAAAAAGAACCTAGGCATCATCTTTCAAGAAATTTCTAAGAAAGGGGGCAGCTAGGTGGCACAATGAATAGAGCACTGGCCCTGGAGTCAGAAGGACCTGAGTTCAAATGTGGCCTCAGACACTTAACACAAAAACTAGCCATGTGACCTTGGGCAAGTCACTTAACCCCAATTGCCTTCCAAAAAGCAAAAAAAAATTTATTAAGGAAAAGTGCCCTGATATTGTAGAACCAGAGGGTAGAAAGAAATGGAAAGAATCCATTGATCACTTCCTGAAAGAGATCTCAAAAGGAAAACTCCCCATAACATTTTAGCCAAATTCCAGAGCTCCTAGGTCAAGGAAAAATTATTACATGTATTCAGAAAGAAATTATTTAAATATTGTGGAGCCACAGCCAGGATAACACAAGATTTAGCAGCTTCTACATTAATGGAGAGGAGGATTTGTAATATAATGTTCCAGAAAGTAAATGATCTAAGATTACAATCAATAATCAACTACCCACCAAAACAGTATAATTCTTCAGGGAAAAAATGGATATTCAATGAAATAGAGGACTTTCAAGAATTCCTGATGAAAAGACCTGAACTGAAAAGAAAATCTGGCTTTCAAATACAAGACTCAAGAGAAGCATAAAAAGGTAACCAGGAAAGAGAAATCATAAGGGATTCAATAAGGTTAAACTGTTTACATTCCTACGTGGGAAGATACTTGTGACTCCAAAGAACTTTATCATTATTAGGGCAGTTAGAAGGAGAATATATAGACAGAGGAGGCACAGATGTAAGTTGACTATGAAGGGATGGTGTCTAAAAAAGTAAAATTAAGAGGTAAGAAAGAGGCATAATTATGATGGGATATCTTAAAAAATAAAATTAAGGGATGAGAAAGAGGGACACACTGGGAGAGGGAGAAGGGAAAGATAGAATGGGCTAAATTATCTCACATAAAAGAGGTAGAAAAGAGGGGGCAATGGATAACACTAGAAATTTACTCTTATCAGAATTGGCTCAATGAGAAAATAGCCTACACATTCAGTTTAGTATAGATAACTGACTTACCTAACTATCGGGAAGTAGGAGAGGAAGGGGATAAGAAAAGGGATGGAGAGTGCTCACAGAAAAGAGGGAAGATTGGGGAAGATGGTGATCAAAGAGAAACACTTCAGAGGAGGGACAGGGTGAAAGGATACACACACATATGTGTGTATACATACATCTGTGTGTGTGTATATGTATATATATATATATATAAAGAGAGAGAGAGAGAGAGAGAGAGAGAGAGAGAGATATGAGGGAAATAGGGTGGAGGGAAATATACAGTAATCATACCTGAAAATGTTTTTTTTATAGCAAGTGTCATGGATAAAGTCCTAATTTCTCAAACATATAGAGAACTGAGTCAAATTTATAAGAATGCAAGTCTTTTTATGAATTTCAATAAATGGTCAGAGGATATGGATAGGCAGTTTTCAAAGTAATCACAGCTATCTATAAATTGAAAAAAATGCTCTAAATCTCTAGAGATTAGAGAAATACAAATTAAAGCAATTCTGAGGTATCACCTCATGCCTATCAGATTGGCTAATATGATAGAAAAGGAAAAGGACAAACGTTGGATGGGATGTGGTAAAATTGGGACACTAACACACTGTTAATTGAAATTGTGAGCTGATCCAAACATTATGGAGAGCAATTTCCTGATATATAGCCAAAGAACTATAAAAAACATGCATACCCTTTGATACTGCAATACTACTACTAGGTATGTATCCTAAGGAGAAAAAAAAGGGAAAGGGCCTAGGTGTACAAAAATACTTATAGCAGTTCTTTTTGTGGTGTCAAAGAATTAGAAATTGAGGGGATGCCCATCAATTAGGGAATAACTGAACAAATTGTGGTATATGATTGCGATGGAATTTGTGGTATAAGAAATGACAAGCTAGATGCTTTCAGAAAAACCTACATGAATTGATGCAAAGTAAAATGAACAGAACCAGGAGAACACTGTGTACAGTTAAAGCAGTATTATATAATGGCCAACTGTGAATAACTTAGCTATTCTCAGAAATGCAGGGATCCAAGACAATTCCAAAGGACTTAAGATGAAAAATGCTTATTCACCTCCATAGAAAGAACTGGTGGAATCTGAATGCAGATCAAAATATACAATTTTTTTTACTTTATTTTTCTTGGTATTTATTTATTTATTTTTGGGTCTGTGTCTTCTTTCACATGACTAATATGGGAACATGTTGTTTTGCATGACTGCACATGTATGATATATATCAAATTGCTTGCCTTCTCAATGAGGGGGGAGTGGAAGGAGGGAAGGAGAGAATTTGGAACTCAAAATTAAAAAAAAAGAATGTTAGAAATAGTTTTTATGTGTAATTGGAAAAAAATAAAATATCAAAGAAAAATACTTCATTTTAACTTAGTCTTTAAGGTTTCTTCCTGTCATATTTTATGAATCTATCTTATTCCTCCTCCCTTTTTTACTTTTTGGTGAGAAAAATGCAGACTAGAGAGATAAAGAGATTTGCCCAAGGTGTAGGAGTTGCCCAGATTTTCAGATACCCAGCCAAGTTTCTCTCCATTATAGTTATCCTGCCTTTCCTTCCAGCAATGTAATGCCTTTCTGGGATACTCTGAAATGGATAGATTTTTTTTAAAAACAAAACAAAATTCCTCTCTCAAATTGGTATTTGATTGGAATTGTTGACTACAGATAGCTATCAAATATGTATGCCTAAATTTTAAACCACTTGATGTAGGAAGAGTTCTGAGTTATATGTTAAACTTGAATTCTTCGATTTTGTGATTATTTAACTGGAAATAGGAAGATATTGAAGGTTTCTTTCTGAGCAATGAAGTGACATGATGAACTTTGTGTATTAGGAAGATTAATCTGGTGATAGTATATAAGGTGATGAGGGCTTCCATGAAGATAGTCAGTGGGATATATAAATGTCAGCAGAGTGGAAAAGCATTAGAGATGAAATAGGCCAAATTTCATGACTATGACTCTTTTCTCTTGTTCCATAAAGCCAGAGACAGCCATGGAGTTATGAGCACTAGTGACTTTCAAAGTGGTGATACCATGGACACAGAGGAGTCAAGAAGAACAGATTTTGGAGAAAGATATGAATTCAAGTTTAGACATTGAACTCTAGGCAGAAAGGACTTGCCTAGGCTCTTCAATGAGAGGCTCATTTTTCTTTCTGTCTACCAAATGTGGGAAGTCATGATGAGGGTCTGGCCCTCTCCTGGCCAAGCAGAGTACCCTTGATTTGACTGAGAGCCTGGAAGGGAATTACATTCCTGATAGCTTCATTGGTTGCTATTCCTCTTGTAGCAACCCTTTTTGGCAAAAGGAATTACCTCTACAGTTATCCCTTTCACATCATGGCAGGTTAGGGTTGCAGCACATCTGAGATCTGGGAAATCCACATAAAATTTTTCAGCTCTCCTTTCATACCAGAGAAGAGGTCCTCTGGCATAGCAGATTTCCTTTTTTAACCCCATTGATATTGTACAATACTATACATATATTTTATACATTTCTGAGTTTCTAAACTTTTTCTGTGTTGTCTGCTGGCCTTTGTGGGTCGTCTGTCTCTTCTGCAAAATTCCCCCTAAATTTCCATTTAATTTTTTTTTTTGGCTTTTTGGAGGGGGGAAAGTAGGGAAATTGGGGTTAAGTGACTTGCCCAAGGTCACACAGCTAGTAAATGTTAAGTGTTGAGGCTGGATTTGAACTCAGGTCCTCCTGACTCCAGGGCCGCTGCTCTATTCACTGTGCTACTTAGCTGCACCCCCCCTCACCCCTTTTTAATTTCTTATGCTGACCTGTGATATACTGAAACAGTAATGGAAAAAGTTGTGATGTGAAAAGGATAATTTTGTACAACATTCCTGAAAAGCGGTCATCCATCCTGCATTTGAAGATCTCTAAGGGGAGTAGTGAGGGAAAGTGTGTATGAGGAGGAGAATCTATTACTAGCTCCTAAAGTAGGTTATTCCACTTTGGGATAAGCTTCAATTCTAAAGACGTTTTCCCTTAAATTGAGCCTAAATCTTCCTCTCTGCATACTTCTGCCAATTGTTCCTAATGTTGTGCTTTGGAGCCAAATAGAATAAGTCTAACTTATCCTCCAGATCATGACCTTTTAAGTACATAAAAAAAAAAAAAAACCCACAACACAACCACTATGGTGTATACTCAGTCAATTCTTCAGACCAAACATCCCTTGCTTCTTTCACCACTATGGTGGAAATTTAAAGGTTTTTGGCAGGAAGACCTGCTTTTCATCATTACCTCTATCTCTTCAGCACATAGCTTGGTCCATTGCACTTTGCTTAATAAATGCTTGTTTAATTAAATTGAACCAATCCTCATGACACGTTCTCCAGTCCTCTAACCATCCTGGTTACCCTCTAGCTCATAAATATGCTTCCTAAAATGTGGTGAATAGAATTGAACCCCACAGTACAGATGTGACTTAAGCAGAACAGAGTACAGTGTGACCATCCCCTCTCACATTTGGGATGTTGTGATTTTCTTAACATAAAGACTCTTTTAGATATTATCATACACTTGGCTTATATTTTGTATACATTTTAGTGAAGTCTTTAGGTCTTGTTATCATGAGAAATTTGTTCAATCCCTTGTTGGAATCCAGGTATACTATGTCTAGGGCAGGAGTTCTTAGCATTTTTTGGACTTCTAAGGCAATTTAGTGAAGGCTACAACCCTCCTCAAAATAAATGCATATGAAATTTAAATACAGTGAACACAAACTGATTTATCTAGCAACTAGTCTAATAATTAGAATGATGTCTAGGATTGTAAAAGGAGACCAATTCTACTGAAATACAGTTATTGAAGAAACATTTAAGTTCACAGACCCCAGATTAAGAACTCTTAGATTTCCCTTAATGACTCACACACAAATAACTACAATTAATTTAGAACCTATTTTAAAAGTCTGCCTCTTAGAAGCCATCATATATGTATACTAAAATTCATAGCAATTATATACATGTATATCTATGTATATGTATGTAAATAATTGGGGAGTAGCTAAGTAGTTCAGTGAATAGAGTGCTGGGCCTGGAGTTAGGAAGATCTGACTACAAATCTGACCTCAGACAATAACTGTGTGACCCTGGGCAAGTCATTTAATTTCTGTTTGCCTTAATTCACTGGAGAAAGAAATGGCAAACTCTACTATCTTTACCAAGAAAACTCCATAGACAGTATGGGGTCATGAAGGGTTGGACATGATTGAACAATAACATATATATTTATAATTATATTTCATATTGCATACATTTATTATATGTATGTGTATATGTGCACATGCATATTTATTATATATGTATATATAATTACTATGAATTTTTAAAAACTGCTTCATACATGTGAATTAAAGCTATATAATATGTGTGTATCTAAAATAAAGGGCCCAGACTCCTAGTAATTCAGAACCATCAGTCCCTGGTGCCCTGAAAGCTGCTTCATTCTTAGAGGCTCAAGTTTCCTCCTCTAATCTAAGAATTCATAACCTCTTATTTTTGCATTGTGGACTCCTTTGGCAGTCTGGTGAAACCTAGGAACCCTTTATCAGAGCAATCTTTTTTATTAAAAAAATATTGAAGGAAATACAAAATTTCATTTAGAGAATAATAAAAATAAAGATGCATTCTCCACTATCCATGTTCAAGGATACAAGGTTAAGAATGCGTACTCTGCTGGCTTCATCAGTGTTAATGTTAACGTACCACCACCTGTTCATAGTGACCTTTTTCTTTCCTCTTGTCTTTTTGTTACACTCTATCACTCTGCAAGCTAACCCAAGTTTGTAGCTTTTAGGGTTTCTTTTAACTTGCATGGAAAAAATGGTGTCTTTATTTTCACTCATCTGTAACTGAAATTACGAATTTCCTTCAGTTGTATGAGTGTTGGCATTACAATTGTGAGTATTAGCACTACTTGTGACTTTTCACCAATAGAAATAACATATTTTCTTATTGTGTTACAATTGTTCCAAGGATCACAAAATATCATGTTCTTCACACTTTGAAATTACTCTAGTTATTAGACTAGCTGCTACATAAGTCACAGCTTTAAAAAAACCAGTTTGATAACTGTATTTAAATATAATTGGTCCCTTTTGTAGCCCTATATGTTTTATCGTATACCTTTAGAAATTTTATTCTGGGTAGGAGTCCATAGGCTTCACCAGACTGCCAGAGGGGCCCATGATGCAAAAAAGGTTAAGGACTCCTGAGTTAGTATGCCTTTCTGTTTCCTCAGATCCTTTTTCTTCTGTAGTGTCTAGCACAGAATAGGTGAATAATAAATGTCTTTTGAATGGACTTGAATTCCTAGCTTTCTCTTTGATGCTCTCTCAGGAGGGTAAGATACTTCCTGCTAACTTAGAGAGTGAAGAGGCATTTTCTTAGCCCTTTCATATACTTTGTTTGGAAGGAGGCAGATCTGCACTTTGGGCATACGTGGTTGTTCCTCGGCACTGGCAGAAACAAAACGTGGGGCACTCTGCAGGTTGCTGCAGAATTCTCTCTGCCCTCCATACTTGCTGGAAGCAAGATCCTAAATTCTCTGTTGTTGTTGTTATTACTCCATGCCAACTCTTGTGGTGAACTGTCTGTTTGCCCCATCTGTTCACTGTGCTAGGAACTCCTGAGGGAGGTTTTATTTATAGTGGGCCTCTTGACTTTTCTTATGATACGACATTAATTTGCTCAGCTGCCTTTGGTTGGCTCTTATCAGATTCCTGCCAAGTCCTCATGCAAATAGTAACTACCCTCAGCCATCCTCCATTAGAGGTTTCAATAACGCCTTGCTGGTAAATGTATTTCTGCTTGAAACCCACATCTCTTGCCTCTCTGATCCATTGTCCAAACAAACTGCCAAGGCCCAGGCCTGGTCAGGTCACTCCCCTGCTCAAAAACTCTAGTGGCTCCCTATTGCTCCTAAGATAAAATACAAATTTCTTTGACTTCTAAAGCCTTTCACCATCTGGCTCCATTATATATCTTTCCCCTTCTGTCCTCTGTGTTCCAGACAAATTGGCCTATGGCGTTTGCTTTCCATCATACATATCATCCTATCGTCATCTCTGTAGCTTTGCACAGGCTATCTCCCATGCCTAGAATGCACTCCCTTCTCACCTCTGCCTCTCCCAATATCTAGATTCCTCCAAAGCTCAGCTCAAGGGGCCATCTTCTACCACTATATGCAGAAAGTCTTTGATATTCCTCTTAGCTGCCTTTGGTGCCTCACTTGCAGAAATTTGAATATAGTTTATGTTTACTTGTATATGTATATTTTATTTCCTCAATAAAATATAAACACCTTGAGGGTAGTGACTATTTCTTGTTTATTTTTGTATGCCTGGTGTCTTTCATAATTCTGGACATGCAGTAGGTGCTTCATAGCTGTTGATTGACTGCTTACCTATTGCTTCTGTTTTCCTTCCACTGACAGACCTACAAGTAGACCTTGCCTGCCTTTCTGGCTCTGGGACCTTGGTCTCATGTTTGCCAAATGACTGTAATATTTATTGAGGAGGTCCCATGTTATAGTTATTGAAGTCAATGGGCTTCGATTCCCCAGGAAGGCTGACTAGTGAGGTCCTTGATGGTAGGAATGTAAGGGATTGTAGAAACTACACTGACTCACTTTAGTATGGGCAACTAGGTTGTATGGTGGATAGAACGCTATATTGGAGTCAGAATGGAGTTCAAATCCTGCCTCAGATATTTATTAGCTGTGTGACCATTGGCAAATCCCTTAATTTTTCTCAGCCTCAGTTTCCTTATCTGTAAAATAGGGGTAATAATAGCACCTACTTACAGAATTGTTGGGAGGATCAAATGAGAAAGCATATGTCAAGTGCTTTGCAGACCTTAAATTGCTGTGAAAATGCTATTTATCTATTATTATATTATTGCATATTTGCATGTTTATTTTAATTACATTAAACATAATTACACATTTATATTACATAATTACATAATAAGAGAGGCTGAAGAAAATCATCCTTTTAATTAGAGAGGAAAAGAGGTTGAATACCTTTTGAAGCCTTGAAACCTCAAGAGTAATTGTCTAGCCATGTTAGTCTTAGCTTAATTGGAGTTCCTTTTTCCATGTTGAAAACATTTCTCATTTTTCATGGCTTCAAGATAATTTCTGAACACTGAGCCTTTACAAGGTGCTGAGCTGTCCGCACAGGGAACCAGATTCCCCTGAGCAACCTTCACTATCCAGGAAATACAAGCTGGCAAAACCCAAAATATCTTGAGTGAAAATGAAGGACTCTACTGAAGGTAATTCAGCCTTAGATAAGGGAATTTGTTATCACAGGTAGGCATCAGAATGTCTGCACTAATCATTTCTATGTTCCATGTAGTCCCTGCCACTGTAAGGCGTCTCCATAAAGTGATCTTTCCTTTTGTTTAGCTGGCAAGTGCTCTAGGGTTGAAGGATATTCTTATAACACTTTGAGAATTGAGAATGTACTGGGTTATGGCTTAAAGTTTGTACCAAAATATCTTCTGTGCAATATCAGCCACTGGGATCAACTGGAATCTGATGAGGACTACCATCTCTATTGTCTAATTAGAATTCCAAGGTCTTGGGTCTAATTAGAAAGGACCTGGAGGCTATTTGGGTTGAAATGACTGGGCTCTTTGGGAAGAGAAATTCTTTTTTTGGGGGGGAGGAATTCTTTTGTTATCAGTGATCCTGTTGGGGGTGGGATTGGCTCTATCAGGAAATGAACCTTCCTGTGTACATAGTTCATAGTGGTGGTGATATCAGGAAGGGGAAATAGTGCAATGTGAACTCTGTTTTTGTAGTTTTATTGTTCTATATTGGTTCATCACACCCACTGACCTTTTCCTGCAGGGATCATGCTCACTTGAGGCAGAGCATGCTAATGGAGCACACAAACATTCTTGTAGGAAACTCCTCCGTTGTAGAGGGGATGACCCAGAGGTGAGGCAAGGATAGCTGAGGAAAGAGATGGAAGGAAACAAAGAAGAAGGGAGAGTGGTATATCAGGGTGTTTTTCAAGTAAGCTGCTGTATGAAGTTCCTCCCAGAAAAGAAGCAGAGATAAAATATCCATCTTGATTAGTGTGGTTGGATAAAAATGGCAAATGACAATAACAAATAACATTGACACCCTGCTTTGTAATGGGTGGAGTACTAGACTTGGAGTCAGGAAGCCCAGAACTCAAATTCAGCCACAGACACTTGGGCAAGTGGCTTTAACCCCAATCTGTCTCAGTTTCCTCATCTGTAAAATAGGGATAATCACAGTACCAACCTCCCAGAATTGTTGTGAGCATCAAATGAGATAATATCTGTAAAGTGCTTTGTGAATCTTAATGCTCTGTGTAAATGTTAGCTATTATTACTATTAGTAATAAAAAGTTCACCCGTGACATTGATATTCATAACATTATGGTTATGAGAGGCAGAATGGAATAATAGATAATGAGTTGCCAGGGTGAGGTACTTAGGTGCTTCTATATCATATTGACTGTAGGACTCTGGACAAGTCATTTTCCCTTTTGGTATTCTGGGTAACACTAGAAGACTAAGCCACAGAGAACATTTCTAACTGCTTTAGAAGAAGCAATTTTCTTGTCTTGGTGTTCGTTCCTTTTTCTAATGAAATGACAGGTCTAGGTCTTGTTCCTGTTATGGGATATTTTTGCTACTGTGTTTCCCCGATAATAAGACCTGTCCCGAAAATAAGCCCTCCCCTTACTGTGTAAGATTCCTCTAAAATAAGCCCTCCACCGAAAATAAGCCCTATTGAGATTGCTACTGTAGTGAAGGTGATGCCCTGCGCTACATCAGAGCTGCAGCAGTGAACCTGTTCTTCCCCAGTGATTTGCTTGCTGGCGCCATTGAGAGCAGTGCCGCGGAGGAGAGCTGAGGCAGGACAACATAAGCCCTCCCCTGAAAATAAGCCCTCTGGTGTTTTTCTTTCCAAAAAAAATAATCGGGGAAACACGGTAATTGCATATTAATATGGGATTATTTTTGTCACAAATATGAAAACTGAGTTTTTTTTAAGTAAATAAATAGCTATACTGATATGCTATTTTATGTTTTAGATTTTTGAGTGTTGTAATAAATTTGTAATTTATGTGAATAAGATACACTTTTCTGCATATACTTCTTCATAACAAAACATTAATTCTGGTAATATGTACTTTTCCTAACACAGTAACCATGAAATAACTCATAAAATGTAGTATACAAATTAAGATTGGTAACATGCAAAGCATTTTTTTCTCACTAGTAATTCCCTAGAATTCTGTGACCTCTCAGATTATCTCAAGTTAAAAAACACAACACGATTTCACACAATATTCATTTTTATAGCATATGAAATCTGCAGTACCATAAGTACTATACAGAAAATAAAATTTTTTTAAATTAAAATATTTTAAAATCTGAATCTTACCTTTCATTGTGTCAGATGGCAGTGTGAGAGCATTGTACTTTATGATGAATTATTAATTCATTAACACCAAATTCACAGCCATGACATTTCAAGGGGCTTCAAACATTCTAGCACAAAGTTTATCTAACACCTTTATTTTCTCAGGAAGCTACACTGCTGACTTTGCACACTTGGGCCTAGAGTCCAAAGGACTTAAACTACCCTTTGGGGCAACTGCACCACAAAACTTGAGTTTTAAGGGTAAACAATGAAAACATGCAATGAATGCATAGGGATCTTCTTGGCGGTCATCCTTTGTTCTCAGAGGACCAAGCTGACATCACTAAACTAGAGTCAAGTTACAATGTGTCTGACTGGCTGATCAGACCAGTATGAGAGAATATTCTACCACAGGTGGGGTACAAATAGTTCCTGTGAACATTTGGGGTGGATTCTCTAAATCTGTACATCTCATGTTTCTTTTGAGCTATTTCAATTCTGCTTTGCTCATAGAGCATAGCACCTTCTCTGATGAGGGCATATCATGCTGAGAGGTCCTGTGCTAGTGTCTCCCATTTCACACAATCAATTCCAAAGTTCTTGAGAGAGACCTTGAAAGTGTCCTTGCATTGCTTTTTCTGACCACCATGTGAGTGCTTGCCCTGTGTGAGTTCCCCATAAAATAGTCTTTTGGTAAACCTACATTTGACATTGTAACAACATGGCCAACCCATCAGAGTTACACTCTCTGCAGTAAAGGGAACTTCTTACTCTACAATGGTAGGGTAAAAAAAGACCGGTGAAGCTCCAAGTAGGATACCAGCCATTCCACAAACCTGCATCTTGTGCCTCTGGAATGTGCATGGTGACCAACCCAAAAGAGAAAATGAGGTTACTAATAAAGTCATGTGAATGCTTGAAGTCATGAAACATGAATGTTGAAGATTGACTGTATATAAGGACATGTTGATTTAGAATTTTTGTACCCACAAGTGACATCCTTTCACTGGAAAATGAAAATGAATTGATATTGCTTGCTAGAAAATGTACATTTATATACACACATTGCTAAGAGCTATTTTAAAAATTGAGAGTCCCTCTCAGTAGCAGCAGGCACTCCAAGCATCTTAGGGTTTGCTGCCAATACAGGTTCTTGGATCTGCTTTGATAAAGGAAAGCAACTCAAAATGGGTTAACAAGCTTACTTTAATCAATCAAGCATGTATCGTTCATCTAGTTCAGGGGAAAAAGGTCAGCACCCCGAACTTCAAAGTATACAGACAGAATTATCAAGACAGAAACAGATTAAATAGACAGTTTCCAAATTGTCCAACCATTACATCCATACCAAACAACATCTGGGTTTCAAAGAGGGGGGGGGGCCCTCTGGACAACGGCTAGCCCAGAGTTTCATCAAATCACAGAACACTTCTCAAAATGAGCCCCAAAACAAAGCTACACATCAGGGCTTATATAGCCTTCTCCTGGCTCAGAGAATGTAACAACCTTGTTGACTCACTGGCCAATCAAGAAATATCTACTGAAAAACAAGCCTCCCACCCCAGGCTCCAGGTGCACTTTAGCCTAGGGGCAGGGAAGATCTTCAAAATTTACATTCCCATTACATTCGGCCCCAAGATCTTTCATGCCCATAGCATAAACAATTTACTTTTGAATTAGCATTAACAATCATAGGTCACATTTTCAAGATACAGAACTAAAGTTACCAAAGTGGCCTCTTGGCCTTAAACAAACACAAAGTACATAGCATTTCCACCTCAATTCAAAACAAGAGTCCAAATAAAGTTCTCTTGGGAGGAGGGAGAGGGGTGTCCTGCCCCTCACACAGCTCCAGCCCCTCCTTCCAAGTACAGAGAGGGGGCTGGACAACAAAACCAACAAAGTGGGGTCCTTGGGGGTCCACGGCACTTCATCCCACCCCCCCATAGTCACAAGTCCATCCTCCCCCTAGGTCCCAAACTATGGCATGCAGCAAGGAAACACAATCAGTGCCCCTCCTTTGCTGCTCAGTTCTTATCTTTTCCTGTGGCTGAATTCTGAACTTCTAGGTTCCTTCTCCTCCCGCAGGCTGCAGCCACTCCTGGCTTCTGCCCAGGTCCCGATGCAGGCAGCTCACCATTCCTGCTCTCGGCTCAGCAAAGTCTGCATGCAGTCCATTCTTCTCTCCTTCTCCATGGCTCCACAGAGTCACAGCTACCACAACTGGGAAACAAACAATTATCCCAGCCCCCATACTTTCCTTTTACTCTGCAGATCCTGTTCGTGATGCCATTTTGTAGCAGTAAGCACCCCAAGCGTCCTCAGGGTTGCTGCCAACACAGGTTCTTGGATCTGCTTTGTTAAAGGAAAGCAACTCAAAATGGGTTAACAAGTTTACTTTAATCAGTCAGATATGTATCGTTTACCTAGTTCAGGGGAAAAAGGTCAGCACCCCGAACTTCAAAGTATACAGACAGAATTGTCAAGCCAGAGAAACAGATCAAGTACACAGATTTCCAAACTGTCCAACCATTACATCCATAACCAATCAACATCTGGGTTTTTCAAAGCCGGGGGGCTCTGGACAACAGCTTCCCAGAATCCAGATCAAATCACAGAACGCTTCTCAAAGTGAGCCCCAAAACAAAGCTACACATCAGGGCTTATATAGCCTTCTCCTGGCTCAGAGAATGTAACAACCTTCTGGACCCACTCGCCAATCAAGAAGTATGTACTGAAAAACAAGCCTCCCACCCCAGGCTCCAGGTGCACTTTAGCCTAGGGGCAGGGAAGATCTTTAAAATTTACATTCCCATTACACTCTCCCCCCCATTTAAAGATTTTTGTGTATTGGAATTTTATTCCTCCTCTTTCCTATAGCATCTAAGTATACTTTCAGACACAAAATTATAAGGGAAAGGCTGTATATACCCCTATCAAAGGGCTTTGTTGTCTCACTTGATAGAGCCAATCCAGGGCCATCCTCTGGGCAATAGCCAAGCAATTGAGAGACAACACTCCCTCTAAATATTCATGCCCAAAAGAATCGGTTACTGTCCAATGTGCCTATAGTTTTGTAGCTTTGATTATTTCTAAGCTTTTACTTCAACAGGAATTAAGGGGAAGAGGAGAAAGGAGCCGCTATGATAATTGCTTTCAAATACTTAGAAGAATTGTCACAGCTAAGAACAATTAGGCTTATATGGGATTTATCTAGAGGGCAAGGGAGGACATTTTGGGGTGATGTAAAGATGAAAACTATGCAAAATTAGTACGCCCATTATTTATGAAGCAGCTCATTCAGTTGTTTTGGAATCAAAGGGTAGACACATAATCTCACAACTGTGAGGACTAAAATACATGCATTTTTCTCATGAGGTAGGTCCTTTTGAGAGGTTCAATTAGATGTATTTAAAATTAAAATAAGTCAAAACAAGCTTGGTTTACTTTATTTCCAAGTTGACACTAGAAGCTGCCCTATCCCTATTACTTCTAATTTATTGCTTCCTATTTCACTCCTTTTCTGCTAACAGGTTGTTAAATGACCATTCTTGAGCTAGGTACACACAATAAAAGTATACCCAAAAACTTGAATCGTGCTTTGTGAATGTTTTCCTCATGCTGCTGTGAATATTATTTTTCAGTGCAATCAATGTCAGACAGTCCTATTCTCATTAGCCTCCAAGGGGAGCACTGAATTATAGCACATGACAATAGTTCTTCATAAAAGTGATCCTGGATCATTGTGATAATATTTAATTTCATATTTTTAGTGACAAAATTTGTTTTGACATCCAGATAAGCCTTAGCAGCCCATCAAACCCCCAGCTGAGTATATTCCCTGAAAACACTTAAACAAAACCCATGAGTTATTACAACTATAGTAATATAAGCTTGAACTTTTGTATTTTCTCAATGTATACTTTATTCCTTTCTTTGAATCTGCCCTTGAGTGTTGTTGCTGCTTACAATTGTCTTTGGGGTATATCATAGCCTCAATTCCCTTCCATTTTTTTATGTTAAAATACCAGGGTTAATATTTTGCCAAAGGTTTTGTTCTGTATCTATTGATGTCATATTATTTTTATATGGTGATTATTAATATTGTTTATGATGCTAATCATATGTTAAAGTTGTTAATCTTCCAGTCCTTGTATAATTCCAACTTGGACTTAAATATTATCTTTTATGTATTTCTAATTGCCGGATTCTATTTAACATTGTAGCATTGATATTCATTTGTAATATGTTTGTTTATATTTCTCTGGTTTGGGAATCAGTACCATACTTGTCTCACAGAATTTATTTTTGAAAATAAGTTATTCAGTTTTAGCATCATCTCTGTGTCCACTTCCTCAGTCTTCACTCATATTTGTTGTCTGGAGTCTTCTTCTTCTTTTTTTTTTTTTTGAGGGCAATTGGGGTTAAGTGACTTGCTCAAAGTCACATGGCTAGTAAGTGTGTCAAGTATCTTAGGCCGAATTTGAACTCAGGTCCTCCTGACTCCAGGGCCAGTGCTCTATTCACTGCGCCACCTAGCCACCCCTGGAGTCTTATTCTTACAGAGAATTACTTATTCTTTGGGTTCCAAGGGTAACCTTGAGGAGCTAGATTTCAGTAATGTTGTTTGTGAGTCCCTACTGGTATACTAGGTGGCACAATAGATAGCGTGCCAAGTCTGAAGTTAGGAAAACTCATCTTCCTGATGATGGGGGATGGGATCCCAATAGGTTCAGCAGGAATTCTGATCTTATCTGAGACCAGAAAACCTGCAATATCTTCTGGAAAGAATTCAAGTTCTCAGGCTTAATTGGAGTGAGAGTTGTAGAAGTTTATTGTTAGGCTTCTATGAGAAGCAGGCAAGAGTCCTTTAGGGGACCTGCTAGTGATAGGGGTACATGCTTTTACGTTTAAAGGGTAAAAGGTCAGCCATTGTCAGGGCTGACCAGTCAGGAGGGGCCTCAGTGCATAGACAAAGGTCAGAGCTGACCAAGGGGAGCATGTGAATAGATAGTTTAGATAAGATTTGGGCCAGGTAGAAGGAGACAAAAGGCAAGGACAAAGGAGGGTGTGGGACAGGCCCAGAAGAAATGAAGAGATTAAGTAAGAATAAAGGGGTCACAGGGTGTTGCCTAGGTGGAGTGTAGGATAGGGAGAAGGGGCAGAGCTCAAGGATGGGAAAGGACAAATTGCAGTTACAATCTCAGACTGGTTTTACAAGTTGGTTTCACAAATTGATCTAGACCCCAGGTACCCCATCACTGAGTTCAAATCTGACCTCAGATACTTACTAGCTGTGTGATCCCAGGTAAGTCACTTAACCCTATTTGCCTCAGTTTCCTCACTGTAAGATGAGCTAGAGAAGGAAATGGCAAACCTCTTCAGTATTTTTGCCAAGAAAACCCCAAAAGGGGTCATGAAGAGCCAGATATGACTGAAAAATGACTGAAAAACAATAACAAACTGACATACTTATTTCCCTATTAGCAATGATCCAGTAAACCCAGTTAACTTTTAGGAAAGGCATTTACTAAAGTGGAACAGTAAGTGGAAATAGTATCCACCCCACTTCTCATGACTATAGCATACCCTCTCATAAATTATACACAGGTCCACAGGAAGAATGGGCTCAGATCTAGAGTACAATGATAATGAGGCATATGAAAGATAGACCTGTGACAATGAGTTAACTGTCAATTCCTGGCACTTTATGGCTACGAAGCCCTTTCTAGAACCCACAACTGGCATTCTCTCCAGTAGAAGAGTTCATGTTCCTTGAAATTGCTTCCGTCTTCTGGTGACTGTCTTTCTACAGCCATTTGTTCTATGTGCATCTCCCTACTCTCTCCTGGATGTGTTGTCTCCTGGTAGTCCAGTCTCATCAGTAGCATGGTCATGGGAGAGAGAAACAGAGAATCTCAAAGAATGTTTCTCTCACAAAAGCTGGACTCCAATTCTTGAATTACTCCTTAGCTCTCCAATTTGGAATGCTCCACCACTAAACTGGTTTACTACTTAACTGGTTGACTGCTGAAATTACTGCAGCCACTTTAACCCCCCAAATATGCTTAACTTCTTTGTTTATCATCTGTTCTCTTTGTGTGTGGTGGTGGTGGTGGTGGTGGTGGTGTTACATTTTGTTTTGACATAAGTCACTTTTCAACTAATTACTTCTCTTGCCCCAATAACACCCTCCTAAAACAAACAAAAAAAACCTAGTTAAACAAAACCATATGATACGATGATTGCACCAACCATATATATTCCTTCTGATTTTTGTATTTTGTATCTAAACAGAATGGAAAGCTGTTTTCTCTTACATTACTAATTTGAAATTAAGACTGTCCTTTCTATTTTATCTGAATTTTGTTGCCTTATGGAAACAATGTGACTTAGTCACCAGAAGACAGAAGCAACTTCAAGAAACATGAACCAGAGAAGAATGCCAGTTGTGGGTTCTAGAAAGGGCTTCATAGCCATAAAATGCCAGGAATTGACAGTGGCAATAGACCTGGCTTTTAGTCAGGAAGACCACAGTTCTAAATCTTACCTCTGCTTCCCTTTTAGCATTGTTTTTCATTTACATAATTTTAGTAAACACTGGAAAATGAAATGGCAAACCACTCTAGTATCTTTGCCAAGAAAACCCTATGGACAGTATGGTCCATGGGGTCACAGAGAATTGGATGTGACTGAACAACTGAACATGTCACATGAACATTTTGGCACATGGGCAACTTTCTCTTAGTGACTCCCTCAGGGCATCATTCTAACATAACTCCAAATTGTGTTTTAGAGGGCATGTCCTGATTCACAACTCTGTTAGCAGTGAAATAGTACGTCTTCTTATAATCCTTCCAACATTTTTTTTTACCATCTTTGTCAATTTTATGGACATGAAATTGTACCTTTGAATTGTTTTAATTTGTATTTCTCCAATTATGAGTATGAACTACTTTTTTTTCACTTTTCTTTTTTCCAATTGTATGTAAAAACAGTTTTTAACATTATTAAAAAAAATTCAAGTTCCAAATTCACTCCCTCCGTCCCTTCCTCTCCCCTCTCCTTAAGAAGGCAAGTGATTTGATATAGATTATATGCATGCAGGCATGGAAAATGTATTCCCATATTAATCATATTGTGGAAGAAAACAGGTAAAAAAACAAGAAAAAGGAAGTTTGAAAAAGTATGCTTTGATCTGCATTTAGATTCTATTAGCTCTTTCTTTGGAGGTAGATAGCATTTTTTTTTTATCATAAATCACTCGGAATTGTCTTGGATCATTGTATTGCAGAGAATAGCTAAGTAATTCATAGTTGATCATTATACAATATTCCTTTTACTGTGTACAGTGTTCTGCGGGTTCTACTCACCTCAATTTGCATTAGTTCACCTAAGTCCAGATTTTTCTGAAAGCATCCTGCCCATAGTTTCTTATAGCACAATATTATTACATCACAATCACATGCAACAACTTGTTTAGCAATTCCCCAATTGATTCCCCTCAATTTCCAATTCTTTGACACAACAAAAAGAGCTCCTATAATTTTTTTTTTACATATAAGTCCCTTTCCTTTTTGAAAAAAATCTCTTTTGGGGGTACAAATCCAGTAGTGGTATTGTAGGGTCAAAGGTTTTATAGCCCTTTGGGCATAGTTCCTAATTGCTCTCCAGAATGGTCTGATCAGTTACACTCCACTAATGATGCATTAGTGTCCCAATTTTCCCATATCTTTTCCAATATTTGTCATTTTCCTTTTTTTGTCACATTAGCCAATCTGATAGGTGTGAGGTGGTATCTCAGGGTTGTTTTAATTAGGATGTTTTTAATAAACTCTTCTTCAAAAGGTTTTTGATAGTTCATATTCTTCTTTGGCTACTCATCTATTAGGCAATGGCACTTAGTCTTATAGATTTTTGTTACTTCATAGTTTTTGGATGTCAAGCTTGTATCAGAGATTCTTTACATATCTTAGCATCTGATCAAATCAATGACATTTTGTCAGTCCTCATCTTTTTTTTACCTCCCTGCAACATTTGACAGGGGCTATCACTTCCTCTGGGATACTCTCTTGTACCTTGCTTTTGTACTGCCATTCAAAGTGTAGACTAATCTCCTTCCTTTGCTCTGAATAATTCCCTAGAGGTTCCAAGTCTTTTGGTAAGCCAGGCCAGAGTTTAGACTTATCCATTTAATGATCATCTTTTTTTTTTTTTTAGGAACATCCAAGTAGCTCCAGGGGACAGGTTTCTCAATGTAGTCAACACCAAATGGGGAACTCAGCAACTCCTTTTTCCCTGAAGCAATCACTTCTGGGAAGCCCATCTCTCAAGATTGCTATTCTGTCACCTATGCTCAAGAAAAAAAAAGGAACTAGAAGAAGCAGCTGGGGCTAAGGACTAGGCTTATGCTCAGGAATGTAATTGAGGCTCTAGTTCCCATGTATGATTTGCAAAATTTCTTTTGTGTTTTTTGTAAGATATTTGATTTGTTGGTTTTTTTTCTCATCTTAACTATTATTAGTAGTTTATTCATCTTGCTTGTTACTATGCGTTTGTAGACATAAATTTGTCTTTAAGAAAGGTTTTATTTGCAACTCATAATTTTGGTACATTGCATCGCTATTGTTATTGCTAACATAACTTATTGATTTTATTATTTGGTCTTTGCCACTAATTATTTAGGATATCACTTTTAGTTACCACTTAGGTCCACATCTTTTGTTTACATTTCCCAAACTCATTACTACTTTGTAGCTATGAAGGCTGTGTGTGGGTTCTCCCTATATTTATGTTTCCTTTGTATGCTAGAGCAGTGGTTGCTAATCTGTTTTGATGGAGCACTCCATCAGTAAATTTTTTTTTTGAGCAAGCACCCCCAATATATGTATATCTATTTGTAAATATTATACATGTACTATTTTACTAATGTGGTATGTACATTCTAAAAATATACAAAATAGACATTTTTAAAGGATGAGAGAAATAGAATAATTTTTATTTAAACATTTCATTTTAAAACTTTGAATTCCAGATTCATTCCCTTCCTCCCTTATCACCCACCCTTACTGGGAAGATAAGCAGTTCAGTATAGGTTGTACATGTGTGGCTAATGCAAAACAATAACATAGCAGATATATTGTAAAAGACTGACTATATTTCCCTCCCTCCTATCCCACATCCCACTTGTTCTATTCTCTACTTTGATCCTGTCCCTTTTCAAAAGTGGGTGCTTCCAACTTCCCTCCCCCCCAGCCTGCCCTCCCTTCCATCATCCCCCCTCACATCCTCTCCCCCCCCATTCTCCTGGAGGGTGAGATCCCCTATTCAGTGTGTATTTCCCTCCCTCCTCAAGCCAGATTCAATAGGAATAAGGTTGACCCATTCCCTTTTGCCTTCCTATTCTTCCCCTCCATTGTAACCATTTTCCCTTGCCTCTTTTGTATGGCATAATTGCCCCACTCTGTCTCTCCCCATCTCCTCTCATTATATCCCTCTCACCTCTTAATTTCACCTTTTAAGTATCATCCCTTCCTGTTAAATTGGTCCCGTGCCCTCTATCTATGTATACCTGTAAACATATATACACACATTCACATATGTATTCATATGCCTGCATACCCTCATATAAAGACATATATATATATATAATATATATATATTTCTAATCCCTTCAACTACTGAGAAAAGTTTCATAAGTTACAATTATTGTTTTTCCATGTAGGAATGTTAATAGTTCAACTTTGGCCAAGTGGCTCAGCAAGCAAGAGCACCGGCCTCAGTGCCGGGATGACCCGTATCAAATCCGGGCCCAGACACCCAGCACCACACCCAGAAACAACAACTGGCCGTGCAACCCCGAGCAAGCCACTCAACCCCAATTGCTTAAAAAAAAAATAGCTCAACTTTGATAAGTTCCTTATGATTTCTTTTCCCTGTTTACCTTCTCATGCTTCTCTTGCTTCTTGTATCTGAATGTCAAATTTTCTATTCAACTCTGGTTTTTTCAGCAAGAATGCTTGAAAGTCCTATATTCCACTGAATGACCATATTTTCCCCTGAAACAGGATACTCAGTTTTGCTGGGTAGGTGGCTCTTGGTTTTAATCCCAGCTCCCTTGACCTCCGGAATATCACATTCCAGGCCCTTCGATCCCTCAGTGTAGAAGCTGCCAGATCCTGGGTTATCCTGATTGTGTTTCCACAATATTCAAATTGTTTCTTCCTGGCTGCTTGTAATATTCTCTCCTTCATCTGGGAATTCTGGAACCTGGCTATAATATTCCTAGGAGTTTTCTTTTGGGGATCTTTTTCAGGAGGTGATCGGTGGATTCTTTCAACCTATATTTTGCCCTCTTGTTCTAAAACATCAGGGCAGTTTTCTTTGAGAACTTCCTGGAGGAGGCTTTCCAGGCTCTTACTTTGGTCATGGCTCTCAGGCAGTCCAATAATTTTTAAATTATCTCTTCTGGATCTATTTTCCAGGTCGGTGGTTTTTCCCATGAGATATTTCACATTGCCTTCTATTCTTTCATTTGTTTGGATCTGTTTAACAGCATCTTGATTTCTCATAAAGTCATTAGCTTCCATTTGCTCCAATCTAATTCTGAAGCAATGATTCTCCTCAGTGAGCTTTTGAGATTCTTTTTCCATCTGGCAAATTCGACTTTTTAAGGCATTCTTCTCCTCATTGCCTTTCTGAGCCTCCTTTGCCATTTGAGTCAGTCTGTTTTTTAAGGTATTATTTTCCTCAGTCAGGCTGTTGACTCTCATTTCATAATTTTCTTGCGTTGTTCTCATTTTTCTTCCCAATTTTTCCTCCACTTCTCTTATCTGCTTCTTAAGGTCCTCTATGGCCTGTAACCAGCTTGTATTTTCCTTTGAAGCTTTTGGTGCAGGAGTTCTGACTTCACTGATTTCCTCCTGTTCCATGCCTTGCTCCTTCTTATCCCCAAAATAGGAGTGTAATGTTGGAATCTTCTGTCTGCTTTGTTTCCTTTGCCTGCTCATTTTGCCACTCAATGATTTGACTTTTGGGCTTTTTGCCACAGTAGGACTCTGCCACCAGACAGGGGAGTTTTCGTCCCAAACGCTGGGGTTTTCTCAGCTGCCAGAGGTATTAGATGGGTGCCCTCTCTGAGGTCTCCACATGCTCTGGCAAGCTGGACACACACCCCAGGACCTCCACCCTAGACTGCAATCCAGATCCAAGCAGGTTAAAGCAAGAGCGATGACCCCTCAGACTGGTGCTTGGTCCCCCTACACTCTGCAGGCCAGGAGCTGAAGCCACCACGTGGAGCTGGCAGGCTGTGCCGGAGTCTCAGCGGTTTCTCGCCCCGGGGGTAAAAGCCACACACTCCCACTTACTGGGTCCCGAAGTCCAGAATGCACTGGCCTCTCACCTTGTCCTTCGCATCTATGTGTTGATAAATCTGGAAACGGCCACAGCTGCTGCTGATCTGGAGTCCCTCTGGCTGGCGGCTGGTCAGGCCCGCCCTGGGGCTAAAGCCTAGGCATGGGGCTGGGCTGGGCTCCCAGAGCGCAGTGCTGGCCGATTCCTGCCGGCCTGCCAGGCTGTCCTCAGCGGGAGGTTAGCTTCTCTGTGTCATTTTGTGGGTTCTGCAGCTCCAAAGTTTGTTTAGAGTCCCCTTTTTACATGGATTGGGGAGGGTGGAAGCCGGAGCTGCGGGAGGGTCATGCTTCTACTCCGCCATCTGAAATAGAATAATTTTTGAAATTATTAATTGCACAAAAACCTTTTTTTTTGTTCTTAATATGATGGAATGTGCTTCATTATTAAAAAAAAATACCTGTAGATGTACCCAGGGGGATGGGATGGGTTTATAAATTATGATTGCTAATAGTTAATTGTTGAACTACTTTGATGAATGAAACCAGGTGAGCAGATGATTTTTTTCAGGTTTTTAAGATTTTGCTACTTTTGCCAGTTAATGAAAAAGGATATATATTTTAAAACACTGCATCATAGATATTGAATATTACATGTGCTTTGTTTCTAAGCAAAGAAACAAACAAAAAAAATGTCCAAAAGAAGCACAACTGAGCTTAAAGCAGTGGAAAGCAGTGAACACTCCTGAAACTCATTTCTGGTGGTAAATCCTTTAGAGACATGTATGGAGTAGCTTCAAACTCTGTTCAGAGAGTGGTTTTTGTAAGCAGAGAAAGGCCCTATGTAGCTTTCAGCAAGAGATAGAGGAGGAGGTGAAGGGACAAGGAATATAGGGGAGGTCTTCCCAGAGAAATAGGGGAATCCCAAATGGAAGGGGCTCTCACTGATTCACCCCACTTTGTGTCAAACTTCATCCTTCTTTGACTCATGATCCCAAACACTTCCAAGACTTTTAAGTGTAAGGGAAGTTAATGCCTTTAACCCTTGTACCTACCACTTCCTGTGATGCTCCTCATCTTCATTAGTGAATCTGGATATGATTTCATTAAGCAGAGATAAGAACTATTCTTTTGATACTGTCTCTGAGTTTATGATTCTAAATGAACTGTGACTTTTTTGTTTTGAAAGCTTAATCATTTTACTTGTAGGTGACTTCCTACTTGAATATCTGCCAGTTTAAATTCTCTCAAACATTGCTAACAAGCAGTATTCCTCACTCTCCCCTTCTCTCATTTCAAAGACTCAATTCAAAATAAATTTTATTGACATGTTTCACTTTCATATCACATTTCTAAATTTCTTATTGTATCCTTCCTACCCACCTCTCCCAGAATTAAAAAAAAAACTATTTATTTACTTTTATTTTACAACATTAAATTCCACAATCCCTTGAGTTCCAAATTTTCTCCATCTCCGTCTCTCTCTCCTTCGCCCCTCCCGGCTCCATGCAATCAAATGTAGGTTCCACAAATCATTAGTCAAGTTGTAAAGAAGGATTATAACCAATCCTCCCAGAATTTTTAAAAAGAGAAACAGGGAGGAAAAAAATTAGCAAAACCCATCAATTTATCAAAAAAAAAAATCTGACAATACATGCAATGCTGCACACCCATAGACCTTGCACATCTGAAAAAAGGTAGAGGTGTCTTCTTACATGTTTACTTTGAGAACAAGGTTTATTCTTTGTAAATTTGTAATGTGGTGATTGCTCTTTCCACTGACATTGTTCTAGTTGTTGTATACTTTGTTTACATTGTTCTGATTACTTCACTTTGCATGAGTTCATGTAACTCTTTCATGTGAATCATCAAATTTGTTTTTTCGTAGAGAACGATGAAATTGTAGCGCATGTACGTGTTTTTATTTATTCAGTCACTCTCTAATTGATAAACACCCTTTTGGTTTCCTGGGGTTTTGTTTTTGTTTTTGTTTGCTATAGCAAAGGCATGTGGGACCCCAAGTACAAATATTAGTAAATAAATAATAATAACGATAATTATGCAATGATAACAGCAACAAATATGCAGTGCTTACTATGTGTTAGACGCTCTACTAAGCTCTTTGCAATTGTTATCTCATTTGATCTTTACAACAATCCTGGGAGGGAGATGCTATCATTATTCCCATTTTACAGATGAGGAAACTGATACAAACAAAAGGCATGGAGACAAGCAATGGAGTGTCCTGTGAGAGAAACACTGAGAAGACCACTTTGGCTGGATTGCAGAGTGAGGGAGTGAGAATGTCAACCAAATAGCAATACATTTTTTATTAAGTACCTAGTATGTCCTGGGTATTCAGGGAAGACTAGCACTTTTGGTGAGAGGGTTTTCCCTTTTTATGGTTACTCACCTACCTTTGATGTTCAACTGCCCGCCACTCCTCCCCTTCCTCCCCAAGTCTCACCTATGGCTCCAAGAAGCTCTATCATGCACCATGGCCACAACTTAGTAAACCTGTCCTGGTAGATGGGCTAAACCAGACGGAGGCTAACTGACAGGCTTCAGACCCATTGGTAGGCTAGGGGAATGCCTACCCCAAGCATGGGAAGACTTCTCTCAAAGGAATGGGTGAATAAGAACAATTTCATTTCAATAGCCATGAAGGTGACTAAAGTAGGCTCTCTGGAGCTCTTGGAGCTTGGTAAGACACTGAAGATGCATTCACTGCCTATCTACCTTCTCTGGTCATCCTGACTTTTGTCCTGCTGATGCCATGCTGCCTCACTTAACTCACCTCACTCAAAGTCAAGACATTCCTTTCATGATGTCATTGGTCTTCTTCAAAAAACAGAGGACTAACAAGAACTATGTTCCAGGTACTATGCTAACTGCTTAGAGGCACAAGATCTCTGCCCTCAAGGAGCTCACAGGTTAATGGAGGAGATGACATGCAAACAGTTTAGTATAAACAGAATATTTGTGAGCTCTATTGGATGCAATTCACAGAAGGAAGGCATTAGCATTAAAGGGGACTGGAAATAGTTCTTGAAGAAGGAGGAATTTTAGCTACAATTTGAAGGAGACAAGGGAAACCAGGAGACAGATGAGGAGTAACAGTATCTCAGACATGTAGAACAGCCGGTGAAAATACGTGGAGCCTGAAGATGGGAATATCTTATGAGCAGGAAGGCCATTGTGTTGCTGTCACAAAGGATGTGGTATTTATATTTTTGGAAGTTTATATTATCTTTTGCTTTGGGTGTGCAGTGACCAGGGTAGGGGTGTGTTAGAAATGTTTTGTTGCTATTTTTCTCATTATAATCTTTCAATAAATGCCATTTTGATTTGTATGAATCAGGTCATTGGGTGATTAGTAAATATATCAATAAGAGTTTAATGAGTGACTATCGTAACTGTACAGGCCTGTAGAATGTCCTGAATCAGTAGTATCTGTGTTTGGAGACCTCCACATGCCACATGGAGTTTATTTTTTTGTGTTATATCTTGTTATTGTGTTTAGTTTGTTTAATTTTAAATCAAAGTGGTTCCACTTCAGTAATCTTCCTTGTATTGTTTGATCCTTGTCTCTGTATACAGACATGGAAATCATGAGATTTAATTTTTTTTTAAGCAATCGGGGTTAAGTAACTTGCTCAAGGTTACACGGTCAGTTATTTCTGGGTGTGGTGCTAAGTATCTGAGCCCGGATTTGATCCAAAGGTCATCCCGACACTGGAGCTGGTGCTCTTTACTTGCTGAGCCACCTGGCCACCCCTGAGATTTCATTTTTATTGACAAACTCTTTTTAAAACTTCTTTACTTGGTTTGTGTAGGACTGTGGTATATAAAACACTCTCTAGTCCTCCCACCCCATCCCATCTCTCGGTTAGCTTGATCTTCATTTGTGCTATCCAAATCCAAGTTACAATATACAAATTTACCTGTTTCCTCCCCTACTTCTTTCTTTCCTCTAGGTCACTTACTTCAGCAAAGTAGCATAGAATTGGATGGCACTGGGCCTGTAATCAGGAAGACCTGAATTCAAATGTGGCTTCAAACACTTACATAACCTCTGCCTTCCTTGGTTTCCTCACCTGTAAAATGGTGATAATAACAGTATCTATCTACCAGAGTTGTTGTAAAATCAAATGAGGTAACAGTTGTAAAGAACTTAGCACATTGCTTGTTACTTACCAGTAAGTCTGTGGATTTTCCAACCTCTGTTTCTTCTTTTTTCTTTTTTTGTCTCTTTCTTAGAGCATGTAAGCATTGAGTCATCACTTTTTTTTGTTTTAAAATCTTATTTACTTTCTCAAAATTCAGCTTCATGGTTGCTTTACCTGTCAAACCCTATCTTTTTTTTTCCTTTGAAGAAAGAAATTAATGTCTCTGGGCATAATTTTTCTTGAAAAAAAAAAGAGGGTCTTTAATACTTTTTTTTTTTTGCAGGACAAATAATTTGAGAGTCACTTGCAATTTCTTTCAATTTCCACTATTTAACTTTCCTGCCTTTTTAACATTTCTATTCTGTATTTAGTAATACTGTACTATTTTTGTTGGTGCCTTATGTGATTTGTTTTTTCCTGGATACTTGTAAGCTCCTCTTTAATACCAATGCTCTGAACTTTTTATGTCTGTATTTCTGGGCATGTAAAATTTGGAGGTCTTCATCAGCTCCCTGTGAATTCTATCATCTGCCATTTGACTTCTGATAAATACTTTCAGGAAAATTCCTTGTATAATTTCTTGATACATGATTATTCAGACTGATTTCTTCCTATTTTTCTGGGAGACCAATAGGTCTTACACGGTCTCAATCAGCTTTGTCTTCTAGCTCCATTGCTTTGTTTTGTGAGGGGTTTCAGCCTTCCTGAAGTTCTCTCATTTTTAAATTTTGTTTTGTAACTTCTTCTGCTCTCTATGCATTTTTTCTCTCCTTTAGGCTGTTTATTTGTTATTAGCATCATGAGCATCAGAGGAGTGATGGATGAGATTTTCAGAATGAGACAGACATTTTCAGATATTACTGTTAGAAATAATCATCTTTCCAAGAATTCTACCTGGCCATCAGTGAATTTAGAGGGAAAAAAGATTCTGATTTCACATCAGATGACAGGTGACTTGGCCTTGTGAAAGGCTCAAGCACACACTTTTAAAATAGTTACAGAAGCCCTTTTTATAATGCTCCTGATTCAAATTTCCCACCTTGCTCTCCATTGGCTAGATACAACCTCCTGAACCTCCTACTTCATGTTCTCTTCTCTGCTGGGTTACCCCTCAAACAGCTTGTTAAGTATGCATACAAGCTTCTGTATGCATTTTATCCTATTAGAAGCCTGGGTCTGCTTTCTGATTAGAACCAGTCACCTCTGGTGACATTCCACCATCACTCAAAGTTGGGAGGAACTTTAATTCTATGAAAACAGAATTCCTTCCTTTGTTTCCCATATTACCAATGTTTTGATTTACTTTACTTGACTGTTCATCTATTATAAGGAAGGTCTTTTTGGAATAAGAGATAAGGGGGGAAAAGTTGAGAGGAATGAGGGGAGGCTTGTGAAAAAGATTTGAATAAAAAGGAAAGAAAGAACATCACTGAAACACTTTTTAAAAAAAAATTCTCAGGAGGGGGCAAAGCCAAGATACAGGCATAGAAGCAGAAAAACTCCGTGTGCTCCCCCCATAACCACCTCAAATACATATAAAAAATTACTCTAAACAAACTTTAGGGCTACAGAACCCACAAAGTGACAGACAGAAACAAATCTCCCGCTGAAGGCAGCCCAGCAGGTGGACAGGAAGGGTCCATTGCAGCAAGCTGGGAGCAGAGCCCAGCCTTGTGTGAGCACTGTGATTTTGGCCTCAGGGCGGCCACAACCAGCCAAGGCTGGAGGAACTTCAGGAGAGTGAATCACCAGCAGCTATGGAAGTTTCCAGAATTATCAACCCATAAATGCCAAAGGCAAAGTAAAAGGTCAATGTGGACTTTGGGAACAGGGGGTCTTGGAGTGCAGTCTGGCCTCTGCCCCCAGAGGGAGAAGCAGCCACTTCAGAGCTCCTGGCCTGCAGATTGTAGGGGGACCAAGCAACCACTCTGAGGGG
Source organism: Petaurus breviceps papuanus (assembly GCF_028583685.1). Lineage (NCBI taxonomy): Eukaryota > Metazoa > Chordata > Mammalia > Diprotodontia > Petauridae > Petaurus > Petaurus breviceps. The sequence continues at coordinate 3,269,947 of NW_027187347.1, forward strand.
TAATCACTTTTGCTTTAACCTCCCTGGATCTGGATTGCTGTCTAGGGTGGAGGTCCTGGGGTGTGTGACCAGGTGCCAGAGCCAGTGGAGGCTTCAGAGAGGGCACCCAACTAATAGCTCTGGCAGCTGCAAAACCCCAGCGATTTGGGACAAAGATCTCCTCTCTGGAAGCAGAGATCTACTGTGGCAAAAAGCTCAAAAGTCAAGTAATTGAGGGGCAACATAAGCAAGCAAAGGAAGCAAAGCAAGCACAGCAATCTGACTTTAGAGTCCTATTTTGGGGACAAAAAGGATAAAATCATGGAACAGGAGGTTCCATTCTGACAACAAAGTCAGAATGCCTGTACCAAAAGCTTCCAAGAAAAATATGAACTGGCTACAAGGCATAGAGGAGCTGAAGAAGGATTTTGAAAACCAAGTAAGAGAAGTGGAGGAAAAACTGGGAAGAGAAATGAGAATGATGCAAGGAAATCATGAAAAGTGAGGCAATAACCTGGCTGAAGAAAATACCTTAAAAAATAAACTAGCTCAAATGGCAAAAGAGGCTCAAAAAGCCATTGAAGAGAAGAATGCCTTAAAAAGCTGAATATGCTAGATGGAAAAAGAATCTCAAAAGCTAAATGAGGAGAATTATTTCTTCAAAATTAGATTGGAGAAAATGGAAGCTAATGACTTTATAAGAAATCAAGATACTATTAGATAGATCCAAAGAAATGAAAAAATAGAAGGCAATGTGAAATATCTCATTGGGAAAACTACTGACCTGGAAAATAGATCCAGGAGAGATAATTTAAAAATTATTGGGCTACCTGAAAGCCATGATCAAAAAAAGAACCTAGAAATCATCCTTCAAGAAATTCTCAAGGAAAACTGCCCTCATGTTTTAGAACCAGAGGGTAAAATAGAGGTTGAAAGAATCCACTGATTACCTCTTGAAAAAGATCCCCAAAAGAAAACTCCTAGGAATATTATAGCCAGATTCCAGAGTTCCCAGATCAAGGAGAAAAATATTACAAGCAGTGAAGAAAAAACAATTTGACTATTGTGGAAATGCAATCAGGATAGCACAGGATCTGGCAGCTTCTACATTGAGGGATCAAAGGGCTTAGAATATGATATTCCAGAGGTCAAAGGAGCTGGGATTAAAACCAAAAATCACCTACCCAGAAAAGCTGAGTATCATGTTTCAGGGGAAAATATAGTAATTCAATGAAATAGAGGACTTTCAAGCATTCTTGATGAAAAAGCCAGAGTTGAATAGAAAATTTGACATTCAGATACAAGAAGCAAGAGAAGCATGAGAAGGTAAACAGGGAAAAGAAATCATAAGGAACTTATCAGAGTTGAACTATTTACATTCCTACATGGAAAAATGATAATTGTAACTTATGAAACTTTTCTCAGTATGAGGATAGTTGAAGGGAATATAAATGTATGTATATATACATATATATGTCTATATAGGAGGGTATATGGGCATATGAACACATATGTGAGTGTGTATATATGTGTACATGTATACATAGATAGAGGGCACAGGAACACTTGAATAGGAAAGGATGATACTTAAAAAGTGAAATTGAGAGGTGATAGAGGAATCTAATGAGAGGAGATGGGGAGAGACAGAATGGGGTAAATTGTCTCATAGAAGAGGCAAGGGAAAACTGTTGAAATGGAGGGGAAGAACAGGAAGGCAAAAGGAAATGGGTCAACCTTAGTCTCATTGAATTTGGCTTAGGGAAGAAATGACATACACACTAAATAGGGTATCTTACCCTACAGGAGAGCAGGGGAAAGGGGATGAGAGGGTGCATGATGGAGGGGAGGACAGGTTGGGAGGGAGAGAAGTTAGAAGCACACACTTTTTAAAAGGAACAGGGTCAAAGTAGAGAATAGAACAAGTGGAAAGCAGGATAGGGTGGAGGGAAATATAGTCAGTCTTTCACAATATATCCTCTATGGAAATGTTTTGTGTAGCTATACATGTACAACCTATATTGAATTGCTTTTCTTCCCAGTAAAGGTGGGTAACAAGGGAGGAAGGGAAAGAATCTGGAATTCAAAGTTTTAAAATCAAATGTTTAAAAAATATGTATTTTATTATTTTTTACATGCAACTGGGAAATGAGATATACAGGCACTGGGGTATAGAGAATCATCTTGCCCTACTGGAAAGTCAGAGGGGAGATGGGGGAGGATATAGGAGAGAGTAGATTGGGGGAGGGGGTATACATTGGTATTGCTGTTTTGGGGCGGTGGGTAGGGGAAAGATGGGGACAAATTTTGTAACTCAAAATCTTGTGGAAATGAATGATGTAAACTAAAAATAAACATAAAATTAAAAAAAAAAGAACTGCCCAAGCAATGCCCTGCTTAACAACATGTAGACATTTTTTAACCATCTAGAGTTTTATGACAGGTTGCAAATAAAATTGTTCCTTTAATGCCAAAAAAAAAAAAATGCTCAGGAGAGAATAGAAGGAAAGTAATAGGTTGAATTTGTTCCATACTTTGAAAAGCAGATTCTTATGATGCAGATTCATGGTTTCATACACAAACTTCTTTGTATGTATTTGTTGTTGATGTTTGTCCAGTTCCTAATACAAAATCAAAATTAAAATCTTAAAAAAAAATAGGACATTAAGAACTACTAGAAAAAAAAAGAAAACAAGTAGATAGGCTTAGAATTGAATAGGAGGAAGAAAAGCCCTACGCCACTCCCTTTTTTTTTTTTCCTGTGAGGCTGTGATCAGCTCGCCTAGCAATGCTTCTGCCTTAGTTTTATTTCTTATCCTACTTCATTTCATGGAATTCTTCATCTTTCTAGGCTCCTTATTCTCCTGCAGAATCCGGACTTTATTTACCTTTTGGATTTTCTGAAACTAGTCTGAAAGGACGCACAGTTTCTATTTCTTTAGAAAAGTTGAGGAGGAAAGTAATTTAAAACCAGCTGTCACTGAATCAGAGGGTAAAGTCTCCTGAGTCTTTCTCCTTAGGTTGAACACCTGGTAGTTTCATTTTTTGCAAGACTTTAAGTCATTTCACTGCCTCCCACTCAAGGTAAGGAATCTTTCTCTAAATTTCTATTATAATGAAGACTTAAAATTTGGGCATTGGAGCTAAGAAGAACTGATTTAATTTGTTTTGGATATATGGCATGCTTTTATTGTCATAGGAAGAGCTGGCAAACACTGTATGTAAGTTAAATATAATTAAAATTGGAGAAATTCTGAAACAGCTATTCTTTCAATCCACAATAACAGGTTTTTTTTCCCCTTTTGCTAATAACTTTTAGAGCTTGCAAAGGGAAAAAATATATTGTGAAAGTTTACATTCAAGGTGACAAGTATTTTGTATTGACAGATGTATTGTGTTTAATCTTTGGTGCATACTGACTCTACAGGCAAAAAATTTAGTATCCTTGGGTTCTGGGCAACTATCTGAGATCATTTGCAAAGTTCTGACTTGGATTAGTAGAAGGAGCTTAGAGCTTCACATTACTATGAAATCATAAGGTCAGACTTTGTCCTTATTTATATCATGTACTAAGTGGATCTGATACAGCTGATTAAGAATCTTGTGTTTAGTTTCAGTGAAAGTCAATTCCCTTGCTGTTTCCAAGGCCATCTCCAAAGGGATCAGTTTTGGTCTCCACAGTACAAAATTAATGCCTTGTAGGGAAGAGATAGAAAAACCTCTCACTATTAAATTGTAAATTCCTTGAGGGTAGGAATCAGATCTGGACCCAAATGCTACAAAGGAAAATAAATGTGCATAAAAAGGCCATAAAGTGAGTCTACAAAGTATATATAATTCTCACTATTCAATGCTATTATTTTCCTTTCTCCCTTCTTCCTGTCTCCTAATTTTTTTCTTAAAATCACAGATTTAAAGCTGAAAGTTATTAAAGATCATCTACTCCAACTTCCTCACTTTACAAATGGGGAAACTGAGACCCAGAGAGGTTTAAGTGATGTGCCCAGGATCATAGAGATAGTATCAGTTTCAGGATTTGAATCCACATCCTTTGACAGTAAATCCAGTACTTTTTCCTTGTGATATTCCACCATATTTGTTGCAGCTGCTCTGGTATATGCTTTACGTATCCTAAATACCTGTTTCCTTTCCCATTTTGTCACCAGAGTAACATCAACAACATAATAACTTTGCACAGTTCTGCCTCACTTAAATCCAAGTCATTTGCAGATCAAGACGTCATGCTCCTGATGTCATTGTGCCTCTTCCAGAATTAAGGACAAACAACAACAATCCTATTTCCATACCATAATTGTTCAGACATTCCACAGGCAATGGGCACCATCTTAGTTTTTAGTTCTTTACTATTCTGAAAAGAGCTGCTGTAGATATTTCTGTACATGGATGGTTTTTTCTCTTTCTTTGATGTCTTTATTTTTGTTCTTCAGAGTTCTTTGTCAGTCATATTTTGAAACTTCTTCATATCCACCACGTACTTCTCTGTTGCCCTCTGTGTGACCTTACCTTTAGTTTTTTAGAAGCAATGGCCCCAGATAGCAAAATGAACAAAATGTTAGGCTTCCAACCTCATCATTCAACTGAAATTGCCCTCTCCGAAGTTGCCAATGATTATTCGGCTACCAAATGTAATGGCCTTTTCTCAGTCTTCACTCTTCTTGACTTCTCCGCAGCCTTTGATATCATAGATCTGCCTCTTCTCCCTGATAGTTTTTTTCTAGTTGTCCTCAACACTGTTGTATGGCTGGTTGTCCTCTTCTATGTGTGATCATGCTTTCTCTGTTTCCTTTGCTGAATCGTCATCCAGGTAGGAGTGTCCCCCCAAGTTTCCTGACCTGTCCTGACCCCTCTTTTTTTCTCCCTCTCTACCATTTCATTTGGTGATCTCATCAGATTTGAATGGGTACAGTTAGCAAGTGTTTGTTAAGTACAACGTGCCAGGCTCTATGCTAAGTTCTAAGGATACAAAGAGACAAAAAATACAGTCCCTGCCCTCAAGGAGTAAACATTCTAATGGAGGAAACAGCTCCCATGGATTCAACTATTTTCCCTATGCTGATAATTCTAAGATCTACTTAACTTCTAGACTTGCATATCCAACTGGTTATTAGACATTCTGCACTGGATGGCCCATAGTCCAAGGGTTCTTAAACTTTTTCCACTTGCAACCCCTTTTCACCTGAGAAATTTTTATGCAACCCTGGGTATATAAAAAAAGGCATATAAAATAGGTATGAAAATCAAACATTTGCTGATAATAAATCATTAAGAAATTTATTTTAAAACATTTTAATAGTAATATTATTTTGCCATTTATTAAAGAAGAAAGCAAATTTGCATACTAAGGAGATGGGTGTGCTTGTTTATTTTTACATAAAGAATTATGGCTGAATATTTTATGCTACAGGATGTAGAACATCTTCAGCATTTTTCAGAGCTGATCGATATTTTGATTTTATAATTGTCAGTGCTGAGAATGCTGCTTCACAAAAATATAGAGTACAAAATGGCAGAAGTATGTTTAGGACCATTTCAGAAATTCTTGGAAATTCTGTCCTAATCCCAAGCAAAAATTCATTTAATGATTTTGCATGTACAGTAAAAACACTGCCATTCATAACATACAATAGTCTTGATGTGAACTGGGGTGTTTCTGGCAGCAGGTGTTGCATAGTGTGACAGCATGTGCTGTGCAAAGTGTATATGTTGCGTGTTTAGAACCAAGGCTTCAGTGAAGTTGCATGACACTACACAGGCAAGTGCTACCAGAAACACTTAGGATTCATTACGTGTTTGATTTTGAATTAATTTTTATTGTTGTAGGGTCAGAAACTTTTTGTGGCCCCACATTTAGTTATGTGAGCCCATTTGGGGTCACAACCCACAGTTTAAGAAGCATTGCCATAGACACATTAAACTTGGCATGTCCAAAACTGAACTCATTATCTCCCCTCCCCAACCCCCCAATCTCCCTCCTCTTCCTTTCTTTTCTATCCTGGTGGAGAGTACCACCATTATCCCAGCAATCCAGTGTTGCAACTTAACTGTCATCCTCAACTCTTCATTCTCTCTCACTGTCCTGCTCCCATCCAATCTGTTACCAAGATTTGTCAATGTTACCTTCCTAACATATCTACCATACATCCTCTTCTCTCCTCTGACATGGCAACCACCCTGGTACATGCCTGAACTATCATAATAGCCTGCTGGCTGGTCTCTCTGGCATAATTCTGTTTTTTACCCAGTCGATCCCTATAATGGTAATGGAAATTTGAAGATCTTCTCTTCCCCTTAATAAGCCTAAGGGAATGTGAAGACCTTCCCTGTTTTGAAAATAAACTCTGTCCCCTAATGGGCTGAATGTAATCACATGGAGCCTGTGGTGGGAGGAGTTTGCTGAAGGGTGGAGCAGAGCCCATAGGAACCTTGGAGTCAAAACAACTAGATGGTGGGAGGAGAGAGGACTGCAGGCAAGCAGACAGTTAGGCTTGTGCGTAAATGTTGGTTTATGGGAAGGCTAAAGGATGCTGAGACTCTCTGTGCTGTTGTGGCTTATTAACTTCTTTGCTACTATGAAGGAATCAGCTTACTGGTTTTGGGATTTAGTTTTCTGATATCTGAATAAATGGTTTGCTTCTGTCTTCTATATGGAGAATCTGTTGAATTTTGTGATTGAGCTCTATGCAGGTATATTTATAGTGCTCGTGGGTGCTGTAGATATTGCACTGGCACTACAATCCTTCACTCATCTGTCAAACTGATCTTCCCAAGTGCAGGTCTGAATATGTCATCAAACTATTCAATTCTAGTGGCTGCCTATAACCTCCAGGAACAAATATAAAAACCTCTGTTTGGTATTCAAAACCTTTAGCAACATGGTCTCCTCTTACCTTTCCTGGTTTCTTCTACTTATTCTCTATTCATATTCTGCAATATAGTGGCAGCAAACTCTTGTTCTTCAAAGATATTCCATCTCCCAGCTTTGCATTTTCACAAGTCATTCCTCATGCCTAGAATAATCTCCATCCTCATCTCTACCTCCTGATTTCCTGACTTCCTTCAAATCTCAGCTAAAGTCTCACTTTCTGCAAAGATACCTTTCTCAGCCTCCCCCTCTTAATTTTATTTATTTTAAAAATTTCCCCTTTAATTTTAGTGCCTTTCCTGTGTAGATCATCTCCAACTTACCTTTTATATATCTTGTTTATATATAGTGGTTTGCTGTTGTCACCCTCCATTGGATTGTGAGCTCCCCCAGGTCAGAGACTGTCTTTTGCCTCACTTTGTAAACTCAAGTGCTTAGTGCAGTGCCTAGTTGCTTAATAAATGCTTGCTGACTGACTAAGGACAGGACTTAGATCAATTTAAAGAATTTTTTTTTTCATGGATTATCATGTTCAACAAAATTTCCACACTGAGTGACTGATCTACTTGTAATATGCCCCTTCATAAATATCTGAGCTGGTAATCAGAAAAGCCAGTCTGTTACTGGAGCCATACTTGAAGTCTTTGAAGTATGGTAGAAACCACCAAAACTTGTATTCCATCTGCATAGCCTTTGAGAATTCAGGATCACCTTCATGTTTCTTGTGAGTCACTGGAAGAAGACTTTGTGTAGGTGGTACTAGTAGGAAGTCCTTGAGATTTTTAAGGATCAAGAGATCCTTAATCAAGAGATTGTGGAGTAGTCAATTGAATCATTCCCTTAACCCAAAGATAAGACTCCATTATTCATTCTCAATGAGGGGTTAATGGGTCAATGAGCACTCATCCCAACTCAATGATATGTTATATTCTCATCAAGGATCTTAGGATAACAGTATAGAAGAGATCTCATCTAGTTCATTTTATTGATGAGGAAATTGAGACCAGAGAATTTAAGTGACTTGCCCAAGGTCACACTGGAAGCAAATAGCCAAAGTGGGATTTGAGACCCAATTCTCTAATTGCAAAAACCTCATCCTTTAACTCTGTTAAGTTGACCATACCCTTCTTGCCACACATTCTACATATCCAAACTGATAACTTTGTTCTTCTGTAATTGTGGGATTTGATACACCAAGTTCTCTATGGTTTACTGTAATTATCCTTCTTTGATTGGCTTGCTTAAACTATTGCAATGTCTTGCTGTCTTCTTCTTTGTCATCTCCAGTAGCCATGTTGACTTCTTCTCAGTACAGACCCATTCATAGATTGGGCTAATTTCATTCTCAAAGGCTTATTATGAAGTTCATTTATGAAAAAAAAAATCCTAAAGGCAGTAGTCAGGTGAATGTAGAAGAGTTTGAATGGGTACAGTGGGTCATTTAACAAACATTGATTAAGTACTATATGCCAGACACTATGCTAAGTTCTAGGGATACAGAGAGACAAAAACAAAAAACAACAGTCTATGCCCTCAAGGAGTTCACATTCTAATGGAGGAAAGACATTGGATGGTACTTTTTGGAGTGGAGGTGGAGGAGAAAGGTCTATCAAAAAAGCTAAGATTTGAATTGAGTCTTGAAGGAGGCCAGGAAAACTAGGTGAAGAAGAGCTTTGTGAAGCATAGGGGACAGCCCATAGAAAGGCAGAGTCAAGAAATCAAGTGTGCCCTTTGAGGAACAAGCAGGCCTCTGTAGTTGGATCATAGAGTATACAGAGGGGAGTAAAGTGTGATATAGGCAGAGGAAAGGTTGTGAAGGCCTTTAAATGTCAAACTGAACATTTTATATTTTATCCTGGAGTGACAAGGTGCTAGTGGAATTTAATGATTAAGGGTTGACATGGTCAGATATGTTTTTTAGGAACTTCACTTTGGTGGTTGAATAGAGGACAGATTGGCCTGGGGAGAGACTTGAGGTAGGGAAACAATCTTCCAATAATGATTGAAATAGTACAGTCAAGAGGTGATAAGAACCTGTACTAGGGTATTAGCTGTGTGAGGAGAGAGCAGTGGATATATTAAAAAGATATCATGAAGGTAAAAAATGACAGGACTTGGCAATAGATTGGATATGCTGGGGGAGTGAGAGTTAAGAGTCAAGGATAACTAGGTTCCAAGCCTAGGTGACTGGAAACATGGTGGTACCCTCAATAGTAATGGGAAAGATGATAGTTCCAAAGTTCTCATGATGAAAAATACTAATAACTTCCAGAGAGAGACACAGTTGATGAACTCTGAATGCAAATTGAAGCGTCTTTTTTTCCTTTTTTGTTTTTGGGCAATATGGTTAATGTGGAAGTATGTTTTGCATGACTTCATATGTATAATGGGCATCACATTTCTTTCTCATTGTGTGGGGGAGGAGTATAGGATGGGAGAGAATTTGGAACTGAAAATAAACATTTTAAAAAATAGTAATGGGAAAGTTAGGGAGAGTGGAGGACTTGTGAGGAAGGAAAATGAATTATATTTCAGACATGTTGAATTTAAGATGCCTATAGCATACATTGGAAGCTTTGCATGGAAATAAAAGTAGATATGTGGTACAGAGGAAAGGACAAGAAGAATCCCATCTCCAATATTTTCATCTTGTATAATACTGAGTAAGTCTCTGAGCTTCTTTATATCTCACTTATGCCATCTGTAAAATGGGAGAATTAGACTAAATGATCTCAAAGATTCCTTTTAATTCTAGGTTTATGAGCTCATGATCCTCAGGGAATATCAAACATTTTAAGTACTTCCTGCTAGGACAAACCAACACCACTAACTAGCTCCTACTGCTTCCTTCCAGTCCAACTTTAAAGTTAGTGTTAATCAACAAGCATTTATTAAGCATCTATTATATGCCAGGCACATTGCTAGCTAGGCTATGGGGATACAAATACAAAGAATGAAACAATCCCTATTTGCAAGTAGCTTATGTTCTGATGGGGTAGACAAGTATTTATATGAGTTTGTAGAGAATAAATGTAAGAGAATGAATTCAAGTTAGTTAAATACAAAGTATTTGGAGGTATCAGAAATGGCTTCATGTAGAAGGTGGTGCTAGAACTGCATCTCGAATGAAGAGAGGTGGAGATGAAGAGGGAGAGCATTCTGGGAATGATGAACAAGCAGTGAAAAAGCATAGAAATGGGAGATGGGAGATGGAGTATGGTAGATGAAGAACAAACAGAAGGCCTATTGAGCTTTTAATATCCTGCCCAGTCTAGCCCCACCCTTACCTTTGCAGTGAGAGAAATGGTTATTAAATAACTAATTTGGGGGAAGATCCAGGGATTTTTTTTTCCTTCCTCTTTCCTCATTTTCTACTAGGTCAAATCAGCATCAGAAGGACATTACTGATAGTGAGGTTGGATTAATTTTCTCCTTAATCTTGTTTAGATCCCACTAGAGTGAGAGAGCCCATTGTGTTCTACTCAAGCTTGGGTAGGGGGTAAATCTTTTGTCTTGATTGCCTGGGGCTGGTCTTCATTAATTGTTAACCAATCAGAGTCCATTGTTACCTGTCAGGAACACCCACTCTTCAAAGGGCCTTTAAGAGTCAAGAAGCCAAGCCATGATCAGTCTTTGACTCAGGAGAGAAGATCAAATGACCATCCTTTTATTAATTACATGCTAGTTATAATTAATAAGATGATCAATTACCCAGAAATTATATCTCTGGAATCTTTTATACATTACAGTAGCCATATTGTGCATTCCTTTCCCTGCCACATCCTGTAATCCAGTCTCTCTGGGGAAAGTAGCATTTTAACCGAGAAGCAGTAGAGAGCCCCTGTAGTTTAATGAGATGGGGAGTACCATGGTCTTACGGAATATCACTTTGGTAACTGTGGAGAAAATAAACTGGAGTAGAAAGAAACTTGAGTCAGGGAGCTCAATTAGGAGGCTATTGGAATAATTTAAACTAGAGGTGATGAGGGCCTGAGCTAAGGAGGTAGCTTAACTGCTTCAATGGAGAGAAGGGGTTAGATAGGAGAGAAGTTCTAGATGTAGAAAAAAGGTTTGGTCTCTAATCTTTGGATTAATTTAATTTTCAGTCTTCTGACTCAGTATCTTGCCCTATCTTTTGTTCTATCTTTGAAAAAAAAAAAGGGTTATCAAAGCTGAGAAACAGTTTGCAGTAATGAAGCTTCAAAAGCTCTGCCTGAAGGACATCAGGAAATATTACCTTTTCTTTCCTTTCTTGCTTGGAGTACAACAAACAACAGAACACTTAACTGATTGATGCCAGTTGGAACAAAAGGTTGCTAGCCCAGGGCTCTGTCTTTTTAGACTGGCCTGCTTCAGTAGTTAACATTGGAGCAGAGTACAATTAAAAGATGAGTGGAATTTCACAAGGGAGAAGGAGAGTCTGTTTTATCTTCATGTGGGGACTGGGAAGGAGGAGATTTAGTACTAATTTTTCCCTTCTAATCATTAAAAAGCAAGTTCAGGAATATCACATCACAGAGAATGCTGAATATAGGGTTAGTAAAGGCAAAAAGGTGGATTTAGGAGGCCTGTGTGTAACTAATGTAGAAGTGGTTTCTATCCTATAACTCGAATGCCTCAGGGTCTTGTGATCCTACTGGTGTGGGGGAACTCCCTCCTTGGAGGCAGGCTGCTAATCTAACTTTAACTGAACCTCTTAGAGGTTAAATGATTTACCCGTGGTCAGTAACAGAAGCAGGGGGATTTCTAATTCAGTGCAAATACGTAAATCCATTTTAAATGATTTCCATACAGTGAGGATGTAATTTTCCACAATTTCAAAGCTATAGAAACAGCTGTTCCTTCAAAGAGAGTGCAATTAGATTATAAATCAGTATCTCTTCTAGTTTCTGTTGGGTTTACTTAAAACGAGGTCATGTGGCCACGTTTGAGCCAAGAAGCAGCAAGATACAGTGGAAACAGACTTTGAGCCAGAATTCCCACTAGGTCTCTCTGACTCCAAAACTTGCTAGCTATGTGATGCTGGGCAAATCACTTCATCTCTGTGAGCCTCAGTTTCCACATCTCATTAGATTCAATAGATGCAATGTTTCTCTCATCTCTAAATCTATGACCACCAAATATTAGGATGAAAAGGAGAGGGATAGGGTAGGAAAAAGAAATCACAGTTTGGGCCACTGCCTTGGAAGAGTGAGAGTAGGCGTGGTCTGGTATGATCAATGACCAGATAGAAAGAACAGTTGTGGTTGTTCAGTTGTGTCTGATTCTGTGACCCCAGGAACTGTCTTATGCCAGTACTGGCTATGGGGTTTTCCTAGCAAAAATATTGGAGTGGTTTGCCATTTCCTTCTCCAGTGGGTTAAGGCAAACAGAGTTTAAGTGATTGTCCAGGATCACTCAGTTGGTGTCTGAGGTCATATTTGAACTCAGGTCTTCCTGATTCCAAGCCCATCATTCTATCTATCCATTGAACCATTTAGCTGCCCTGGTTTTACCAGGAGCTGGACAAAATGAAAACCCTGTGAAACTGTGCTTTGTCTAGGCACAAGAGAGTTTAGCAAAAGTGATTAGAATTATGTGAAAAGTTTAGTATACTGACTCCATGGCAACTTTTCAGTGGCCTCACTCTAAAAGAATTTGTTAATCACCTGCACTGGGTGGCAGAGTGGATGGAGCCCTGGGTTTGGACTTAGGAAAGTATGAGTTCAAATCTGACCTTAGATATTTACTGGCTGTGTGACCCTGGGCAAGGCACTTACCTTAGCTTGCCTCAGTTCCCTCTTCTACAAAATGGGGATAATTATAGCACCTACCTTCCAGGGTTGTTGTAAAGATCAAATGAGATAGCCATTGTAAAGCACTTTGCACAGTACCTGAAACATAGTAAGTGCTATATAAATATTAGCTATTGTTATTACTAAGATGTAACAAAAAATGGAAACATTCCATGCTCTCAAAGATCTTCTACCCTAAAAGGAGAGACAGCATTTATTGGCAAATACAGAATAAATAACAGGGAATGGGGCAGCCAGGTGGCCCAGTGAGTAAGAACACCAGCCCCAGAGTCGGGGTAACCTGGGATCGAATCTAGGCTCTGATACTTAGCATCACACCCAGAAATAACTGGCCGTGTAACCTTGAGCAAGTTACTTAACCCCAATTGCTTTAAAAATAAATAAATAAATAAAAGGGGAGGACAGAGAGGGCACTGCTAAGTGGGAGGATGAGGAATTACCTCATGCAAAAGGTGGTGTTTGACCTGCATCCTGAAGAAAGAAAGGGATTCCCTGAGGGAGGAGGGAAAGGGAAAGCATTTCTGATGGGGAGGACAGCCAATGTAAGGGCATGGAGATAGGAGATGGGACAGAGTAAAGACCAACTTGGTTGGGTCAGAATTAGAACAGAGGAATGATATGTGATGAAATTGCAATATTGAAACCAAGTTCTGAATAGCTTTAAAAATCTCAAAAAAATTTCTGTCTTTTCCTAGAGGCAATAAGGAGCTATTGGAGTTTATAGAATAGGAAAGTGACACAGTAGGATCTACGCTTAAGGAAAATGACTTTGGTAGTAGTGTCAAAGACAGAGTGGAGTGGGGAAAGATTTGAGGCAGAGAAATCAATTAGGTAGCTATTACAGAAGTCTGGGAAAAGGAAGAGGGCTTGAATTAAGGTACTAGCTATGGGAGTAGAGAGTAGTTGAAAGCAAGGAATGTAGGGGTAGGAAAAGCAAGATTTGGCAATCAATTGGACAGGGGTGGGGGTTATGTGAGTTGAGGATAAGTTTAAGGTTAAGATTAAGATTTGCTAAATGGGGGTGACTAGTGGTGAAGTGAATAAAGCACCAGCCCTGGAGTCAGGAGGACCTGAGTTCAAATCCGTCCTCAGACACAACACACACACACACACACACACACACACACACACACACACACAAAACTAGCAGTGTGACCTTGGGCAAATCACTTAACCCCAATTGCCCCTCCAAAAAAAAGCCAAAAAAAAAAACATCCTTCCTTAAAAAAAAAAAGATTTTCTAAATGGCTGTTGCAGAAAGGTAATGAATTCTGTTTTGAACATGGGAGCTTGGGGTATGTTTGGATCATCCCATTTGAAATGTCTAAAAGGCATTTGATAATTTGAGATTGAAGCTCAGGAGATACTTCAAGTAGATATCTGTGACTTGTGAGTTCTCCATCTAGAAGTGACAATTAACATCATGAGTTCTGATGAAGTCACTAAGTAAGCATGCAGAGAGAAGAGAAGAGAGCCTAGGGAAGAATGAATAGTCAGATATGTAGGAGAGAATCCAGGAGAGAGTAAAATATGTTGGGAAAACCTAGAAGGGTGAAAGGATCTGGGAAGAAAGAGAGGTCAACAATTTCAAATACAGCAGAGAGGTCAAGAATGGTAAGGGCAAAGAAAAGATCATCCACCATTGGTGATTAGGAGAACCTCGATACCTTTGGAGAGAGCAATTTTGGTTGAGTAATAAGGTTGGAATGTAGATTGCAAAGTTTTCAGGAGTGACTGAGATGAAGTGAAGGCTACCTTCAGACAATTTTCCCCCCTGGGGAGCTTTGTCTGAGAAAGGGAGGAAATACAGGATAACAGCTTGAGGGGGGTTGTATTGTCTACTGAGGCTTGTTTAAGGATGGGTAGACTTGGCCATGTTTGAAGGCAATAATAAGGGAAAAAGTAGATAGAGATTGAAGATGAGAGTGAGGGGTTGATTGAGGGGACAATCTACTGGAGAAAACTGTCAAGATGAGATCAAGGACATACATAGAAGGGTTAACCTTGGCAAGGAGAAGAGCCATCTCGTTATGGGGTTATAGTCATAACCTAACATGTAATCATGTTAGAAGGTCCAGGAATGGATTGAAAGGATGCTATCAGAAGGTGTTTCTGTCAAATGGGAAACTCTTCTAATTCTTTACATGAAGAGTATCAACCAAGTTTACAGGGACAGTGAATTGCAAATTTGAAGATGTGCCACTTCCTTCCTTCCTTCCTCCCTCCCTTCCTTCCTTCCTTCCTTCCTTCCTTCCCTCTTTCCTTTTCTCCCTCTTTTTCTCTTCCTTTCTGTCTCCTTCCCTCCCTCTGTTCTTCCCTTCTTCCCTCCTTTCTCCCTTCCTTCTTACTCACCTTTCTTCTATTCTTCCTTCACTCCTTCCTCATTTCATTCATTCCTTTCTTTTTCTCATCCTCCCCTTCCTTTATTCTCTGTTTTGTTCCTTTATTGCTTTGTTCTTTCTGACTGTTCAAGGATATACACAACACAAACACCAAAACAGCTCACATTTGAATAATTTCCCTGTTTTACAAAAGTCAGCACAGCTCTGTGGACTGATAAGCCTGAAAAAGAGGGAGATTTTTTGACTACCCATGCGCACATAGAGCCAGTGCTTTTCTAAAGCAACTCAGGGCTGAAAACTGCTACTGAGTTTGACTTCTCATTCAGTCCCTTGCCCACAGTTCCCTTTATTGTTCCATGATATGGGAGCTGCTGAGGTTGGTGGGTTTTTTTTTAATTCTGTTTTGAAGACTCTCTTGCTTATAGTAAACCCAAATATTTTCCTCAGTGATTTGATTTGCAAGGTACAGGAATAAAACATGAGGCACCTGTTGCCAGTACATCATAATTAGTTCATAATCACTTTGATGGTAAGCCCCTAGAGCAGCCACAGCTTTTGTTTTTGCAGTGGTCCCAAGCACCCTGTCAGGGCTCTGACAAATAATAACAATTAATTACACCTGTAAATGTGCCAACTAAATTGGGAAGAAGAGTTAAAGGCCTAATTACCTTGTTTAGCACTGAAGAGCACAAGTGGTGAAGAAGGCTTTGAAAATGTTAGCTAATTGTTGTGGCAGCAACCATTATTCTCTTTGATTTACCAAAGGAGAAAATGGAGATGCCGAGAAGAGAATTGGCCCTTCCCAGACCAGCGCCTCTGTCCAAGAGTTGAGAGCAAAAGAGAAGACCAACCTTGACACTACCTCCCAGTTATGAAGGCCAAAAAGGGGTTTAGGCTCTTGCTCCACTCAGTAATGCTGGGAGAAGAGGAGCCTCCAAAACTATTCTTCAAAAACAATTTTGGTGGTCTGAAAGGAGGGAACTAGGAAGCATCAAAGTACAAGTCAGAGGTGGGGAAGCTGCAACCTTCAGGCCACATACAGCCCTCTAAAGCCTCAAATGCAGCCCTCTGACTGAATTCAAACTCCATAGAAAAAATTCCCTTAAAAAAAGGATTTTTTTCTGTGAATTTTATGTCTATGCAGTTTAAGGGCTGCACTTGAGGACCTAGAGGGACACATGTGGCCTCAGGGCTGCAGGCTCCCCACCCCTGGTATAGGGCAACTCAATTTCTGTACTGGTTAAATCCAAAGAAAGAAGTCTCTGGACCCTTCTCTTTACAAGCAGTGTAACATTTCTATACAGCAAAAGTCTTCACAATAAGTCCATGTGATATTGTAAATAGACTTGTGAGCAAAGGAAAATCTCAACAAATCAGAAGGTGAGATAAATAAGGTTGTACTCTAGTTCACTAAAGTAATTACTCAATTTTCTCTATTAAGGCCTCTTTTATTGACCTTTCCCCACCTCTGCTAGGATGGCATTGAGATCACTAACTATACCCACACTCATTGCAAGGGTACATGGACTTAGAATGATTGATTCAAGCCTTGTGTTTTGCTGCCCTGTTGAGAAGTCTGATGTTCTCTGCTGGAATTCTTACCAAGAATCCATATTCTGTACCAGAACTATGAGTTTCTCACTGAACATCATTTCAAGAGTCTTGTGCATTCAGGATCTTTTGAATTCAGCAAAGATACTTGATTGAAATAGACCTAATAAACTACACACTTAAGGTTCTCCTTGAAAACAGCTATATATATATATATATATATATATATATATATCTACCTACTTCTAATATCCTATTTTGATGCTTCATCTTGACACAGAGGTGAAGGCTATAGAGGTGAAGGTTATGTTGGTAAAGTAAAGGCAAGGAGTGAGAAAGGATGGATCTAGAGAGGTGCTGTTTACCTTTAACTGGAAACCAACCTGAGCAAGCTCATTTAGAAAGGCTGATTAGAACATTGGATAGAGGGTGCTTAATTTTTTGGGAGATAACAGAAGCTTATGAAGACTGTCTACTAAGGAGTGAAAGTGAAACCTGTGCTGTAGAAAATCACTAGTTTTCTTTTTGAAGTTTTAAAATATTCATCTAGTACTCAGGATGAAAATATACATAGCTAAAAATTTTCCAGAATAATCAAAGATACCTGTCCCCTAAAGAACTTGGTATAGTTGGCCTTACCTCTAATTAAAAAATTCTAATAAAATATGTTTACAAAGAGCATATTTTTATTGAGTTTTTCTCATTGATGTTTGAGGGTATATTTGTTAAGGATCATTCAGAAGCCCCCACGCCTACAAACCACTGTCAATCCCAAGAGCCCTCCAAACATGGAAAAAGTGGCTCCTAATTTCTATACACTTAAACTAATAGAGGGCATCAGTTTCATTGACTTTCATTAGAGTCTGTCTTCCCTTTGTGTGCAGATGTATGGTATGCCATTTTCTTATATTTTGTGCTACCTTCTACCAAGTCCAAATAACTATAACCAAGGCCATTATTTAGCCCAGTGAGGTGGTGCCCTTCTCAAGGAAGGAGATCAGCTTCTTAGTTCACTTCATGGAATTCAAGAGGCAGACCTTTATTTAGCATCTATGATATTCAACACCAAGGCATATAGCATGGCACTTTTAAGACCTAGATTCAAATACTGCTTCTGATTCACGCTAGCTATGGATGACCATGGTTAATTCATTTAACCTCTCAATGTTCCTGAACAGCTCTATAAGACTATAAGATAAAGATGACTTGAAGATTTTGACTTGTAGGGCAAGTTTTGAATTGTTCTATCGAAAAGCATTTATTAAGTCCTCACTGTGCTCATCACAAAGTAAAAATTAAATAGTCCTTAGTCTCAAGGAGTATGCATTCTATTGGAGGAATAATGTGTTTAAATATAATTAGGTATAAGGTAATTTCAGAGGAAAAGGGGGTGCTGACTAGCTGCTGGGAGGATGATGAAAGGCCTCATATAGGAGGTGTCCTTGAGCTAATCTTAAGTTGTTGACTCTTTTTTCATTATTCTCTTGCATCCCTCTCATTTATTTTCCCTTTTTTTCTTGTATATCTCTTATTTGATTTTTAAAATCCTTTTTAAGATCTCCCAGGAGGACATTCTGGATTTGAGACCAATTCATTTTTCTCTTTGAGGCTTTGCATGTGGATGTTTTGATATTTGTTGTTCTTTTCTGAGTTTGGATTTTATCTTCCCTGTCACCATACTAGCTCGCTATGGTCAGGTTTGCTTTTTTTCTTTTTGCTCATTTTCCAGTTTTTTTTTTTTTTACTTTTAAAGTTGAGCTCTACTCCTGGGATACAGGGGTCACTGTCCCAAGCTTCTTGTGCCAGGGTCAAGGACCTAGTCTGGTTTTTTGCTCCTGGGGCTCCACGGCTGGCAGTTTGCCTGCTGTGCTGGGGCTGGAGGTTTCACATCTGGCCAGTTGAGTGGCTGGCCTGCTGAGGCAGGCCCACAGGGTCTCAGTTACTGATTTGTGCTGGTACTAACAGCTTCCCACTGGCTTGCCTAGACACAGCCTATGCTGTGCTGTGCTCCCCTTTAACTCAAGTGAGACAGACTTATCCTGCAGTGTTAAGTTGTCTTCGGCTGGAAAATTGTTTCACCTTGCCCTTTCTATCACTCAGAATTCATTTTGAGGCTTATTTTAAAGTTGTTTCAAGGGAAAGTGGGGAGAGTTCAGGCAACTTCCTGCCCTTTCTCTGCCATTTTGACTCTGCTTCCCTTTGAGTTAATCTTTGAAGGAGATTACTGATTCTAAGAGGCATAAGTGAGGGAGGAGTGCATTCTAGGCATAGGGTAGAGAGCCTGTGCAAAGACATGGAGGTGGGAGATGGAATATGATGGTGAAGGGTAGCAAGTTTTTATGTAACAGTAAGTGCTCTGATCCAGAAGTTCCTTATGCCCTTGAAATTAACCCCATCCCCACCAAAAATATTCTAAGCACTGGTTATTTAGTAAGACATACTCTGCCCTTATTGGTTATATATTCTAATCAGGGGTGATATTACACATATTTCCTATTTTGTAGTAGAAGTTTGTATACTTATCACCAAGTATATAAGTACATATGTGGAGCTTGAGTAAGGAAATATAAGTTCTGACAATGGAAATCAAGGAAGATTTCATGGAGGAGGTAACATTTTGACAGGATCTTGAGGAAGGATAAGATTTTAGTGGAAGGAGAAAATGGTTGGAAGCAGAGGAAGATTATCCAAATAAAGGTAATGGTGTGAACAATTTACATTGTTAAATACCTGTTTAGGACTTTATTTTGGTTTTGGTCTATACCACAGATAAATCCTCCAAATAACTGTAGTGCAATAATAATTTGCCTCATGTCCACACTGGGTTTTTAGTGAGTAATCTACCAGTAGTACTTTTTCCCTTAAAAATCTCAGTGACTTAGGGATATGGTCTGGAGGGTGAGAGGAGGATCCCTGAAGATAGAGAAAGCGGGAACTTTAACAGCTGGTACTAATAAAGATGCAGAAGCAATGTAGTATGGGAGAAAGATCATTGTATTTAATGGCAGAGTCATTCCCTTGTGACTTTGGACAAGCTCCCTGAGTTTAAATTTCCTAATCTGTTACCAAGACTACAGATTTTAGAGAATTGTTCTGAAGATAAAATGAGATTGATATAAATGTATGTAATGTGAAAATGTATATAGTGTGTACATGATATGTATGTATGTACATATATTTATACACAAACATATATTTATATGTAAATACATAAATGCAACATATAAACCTATGTGTATGTACAAATTATATACATGTATGTAAATATGTTTATACACATTTATATGTAAATATATAAATGCTATACATACACGTATGTATACATGATATATAAGTATGCAAATATGTTTAGAAATAACCACATATTTATATATAAACAAATGCATATGTATACATACATCATATGTAAGTATGTAAATATATTTATACATAAACATATTTACAAATAAACATACAAATACTATATAGAAATGTGTATGTACATATAAATGATTTGTGTGGATAGATGTGCATATACATATATATCTATATAATCAGAATGTAATAGTGATAGAATAGCATGATGTAGTAGAAAAATGGGCAGAGTTAGTAGATATTCAGATTCAAATCCTGTGTCTAAAAGTTCCTAGATATTTGACGTTGGTCAAGTTTTCAGCTCCTCAGAGTTTTAATTTTCTTATCCATAAAAAGGAAAATGATATTACCTATAATAGTTACTGTACGGACTGTTGTAAGAATCAAGTGACATAAACTATGTAAAGTGTTTTGTAAACTATAAACTGCAACATATGTATGTATACATACATATCTGTATGTCAGTTGTTACCATCATCATCATTATTATTACTATTATTCTACTACTATTAAAAATGAAAAATTTGTAAAAAATCCTATAACACCAGAGCAAAAAGTTGGAAGGCTTTCCCTTTACTTACACTTGTCAATCAGGAATGTCTATTATTAAAGACTCTCCTTCCTGTTAAAGTGATTTGATGTCCTTTAAGATTCATCTCAAATATTATATTCTCTAGGATACATTTCCTAGTCTCTAAACTGCTAGTGACTTCTCTAAGATTACTTTCCATCTTCTTTGTATATAACTTGTATATACTTAATTATTTAATGTTCTTTTTCATTAAAATGTAAGCTTCTTGAGGGCAGGGTCTGGATTTTTGCCTTTATTTGTATTTCTACCATTTAGCATAGTGTTTGGTACATAGCAAGTGCTTAATAATTGCTTGTTGACTGACTTTTTTTTTTAGACTGGTTCAAAATACTAGTGGGAAGGGGCATTCATTACTATTTGTTCTTTTTTCATATGACCCTTGGTATGGTCCTGTCTCTGCTACTGATGTTTCTTCTTTCTAGAGGAATAATGAAAAAAAATTGTTTATGAAACACCTTGAATTAACTTGGAGGAAAAAAGAAGAAAAACTTGGAGGAGAAAAAAGTCAGGGTATTTCCAACTGCCTGTTGCTAAGCAGCTGTTATTCTTTTGCTGTTGACATCAAGACTTGGTATTTCTCTGCTGTTAAATGGAATCCGTGTTTTTTGATGAAGACAACAAGGAAATGTGATGATTCGGGGTATTTTTTGGCTTGTTTTGTAGTGGTGTTGGATTTCTGATTCCCCTCCTTGCTGTGATGGAAAGGATTCTATGCTTTATAAGCAAGATGTTAGCCTTGGAACCAAAGCCAGGTTTCAGCCCTTTAAAGAATGAATTATGATTTCCCTTAGAATGATAAAAATGGTATATGTGGTTACTCATGCTAAGCCTTTTCCATCAGACACTCTCATTCAGTGAAACTAGATTGAGTTCACTTTATCCAGCATATAGAAGGGGCCCACTTTATTGCCACACTGGCCTTCCAGAAGTATCCTTATTCAGTTCAATTCGACAAACAATTATTAAGCTCCTCTACTCAAAAAACCCTGTGCTAGGCACTGCAGATACACACACAAAAGGTACAGTCCTTACCCTCACAGAGTTTACATTCTACAAGGAAGACATACAGTGGAGAGAGTACTGAGCCTAGAGTCAGGAACTCATCTTCATGAGTTCAAATCTGGCCTCGGATACTTAATAGCTATGTGATCCTGGGCAAGTCACTTAACCCTGTTTGCCTCATTTTCCCCATCTGTAAAATGGATGGAGAAGGAAATGGCAAACCATTATAGTATCTATGCCAAGAAAACCCCAGAAGGGGTCATGGAAGTAAGATATAACTGAAAAGCTACTTAAGAACAACAAGGAAGAGGAGGAAGCGATATGCTAATTACATACAACTAAGGAAATTATATATACATGAACATATATGAAAAAGTACATACATTGTGTTTATGCATATATATATATACATACATATATGTGTGTGTGTGTGCATGTGACAGTACAAAAACTTGAGAGCGATCAAGAAAGGCATCAAATAAGTGGAATAATTTGGGCTGAGCTTTGAATGGAGCTAAGGATATTAGGAAGTAAAGGTGAGAAGAGAATACAATCCAAACTTAGGGATGACTTATGTAAAGACACGAAGGCAGGAGATGGGTGGTCATGTATGGGGACAGCTAGCAAGACAGTTTAACTGGGGCATAGAGGACATAATGGGTATATATTATTAAATAACATGGCTAGGTCAGTGAATGCTAAGATAAGGAGCTTGCATTTCATTCTATACTCAATAGGGCTGCACTAAAATTGGAGGATGACATTGTCAGATCTGTGTTCTAGGAATATCAAAATGGCAGCTGAATGGAGGATGAATTGGAGACACAAGATATTGGAGGCAGAGAAGCCAATAGGTAGCCGTGTGTGTGTGTGTGTGTGTGTGTGTGTGTGTATGTGTGTGTGAGTACATGTGAACTAGGCTGGAGTGAAAGGGACAAATTCAGAAGGTGATGTGGTAATAGAATCAAAATGACTTGGCAAATGATTAAGCATGGGACCTCAGGGAGAGAGAAGAGACAATGATAATTCCAAGGTTAAGAGCTGGAATGGTGGTACTAGCAATAAAAGTAGAGTATTATGGAGAAAGTTCTCTTTTTGTCAATTATGAATATGAGATGCTAATACAATGTCTAGCAGACAGCTAGTGATATAGAATTGGAACTCAGGAGAGGGATTACATAGTATTCATATGCATAGTACTGATAATGAAGCTATGGGGTACTGACAATATCACCAAAGAAGACATAATTTTTTCATTTATGGTGAAGCTCAGATTTGTAGTGTAGGTCACCTTGGAATACATCTTAAGCTCTGTTGTTCAATGTGTGCATGATAATATGTGGAATATATTATTCCATTCCCTTCTGCTGTTTCTGGTGGGTATAGAGTAATCTTGTGTTATTCAAATTTTCTTCTCTTTATGTTTGAAGGTCTTTCTCTTATTCATTTGCAAAATTTGTTGTCAGTGGAAATAAACCAATATGGTTCTTTGAATTTTCAGGATAGTTTTTTATTGTTGATGTTTTTTCCCCCAGGAAGTGATCTGTGGATGCTTTTGACTGGCATTTATCCTCCGTTTTTAGAAGTTCTGGAGTTTTCTTGTATTATTTCAAGCATTGTGAGATTCTGTTTTTTTTTTCAACTTGTACTGTTCTTCTGAGAGATCTATAATCTAGCACTAAGCACAGTGCCTGGCATATAGTAAGTTAGTAATGACTGTTTATTCAATGACTTGAACAAGTTGTTGCTTTGGATCCTGCCTTCAAGATCAGTATATTTTGCTTGAATGTAAGTCATTCTTTCCTTTAATGTTAGTGTTTTTTGTGCCTCTTCTTTCAGATTTCTCTTCATTTCTATGTATTTGTGTTCCCAAACAGTTATCTTCTCTTTCATGTCTTTGGTAAGATTTACCACTGGGATTCAATTTTTTTTCCTGCCATTTGTTTCTATTGTGCCAGTCATAAATTCTGCTCTTACCATTCTCACTTCTCTTTTAAGACATCCATGAACATCTTGTTATGATTTCATGCTTTAAAATTCACAGGGTCCTGTGCTTCATGAGGTGATTTATTGTCCTTCATCTTTCAGTACTTACAGATGTTTGAACTCTGTCCCTGATCTAGAAGCCATTTTTCCTTCCATAAATATTTTCCTAGTTGGTTGCTTCTGCTAAGAATCTTTAGTTGAGTTTTCTTACTCCTGAGAACTTTGGTAATTTTAGTCTTTTTCCTTAATTTCCCCTATTACTCATTTTCTGACTCCCTCACTTTTGATGATATTTTCTCTGTGGGCTGGATCACAAAGGGTCTCAGCCTCCTCTCATTCTGGGAAATTCATGGTTCACCAAGTTAAATATCTACCTCAGTGATTTCTAGGAGGATAGAACTGGCCATACATGGATGCCAGGCCCTCACAGTTCCTCACCTATGTGTCTTGGCCCCAGTTCCTGTAGGGGCCTGTAGCTCCTCTTTGGGTTTCAGGCAGCCTCTCTGAGTTCATGTCTGACATAACAAGATACAGAGCAATCAGTGATATGTGCTGATCTCATCTGTAGTCAGGGCTCCCTAACTTCTGGGAAGTGCCGAGGCGCCCAGACTGTGTGCTGTCACGCAATATACCCTGTTTCCCTGAGATTATCTCTGGGACTAAGGGTTAATGTGCAGGAGTATGCAAGCTGTTCTGCACACAGCCTCCCTGTTCTCTGATTGGCCCCCAACTTTCCCTCATGAGCTGTCCATGAGCTCTGCAAGTGCACTTTGGGGATTTAAGGGCTCAAGCATGAGAGGGCAAGAAGGAGGGAGAAATGTAACAACACGCCTGTCCTGCCAATAAAGCTGTACCTCTTTCCATTTCCACTGACTCAACTTCTCCTTTATGAGACCATGCGGGACATGGCCGAGGACCTGGAAAAGGTATGACTCAGCTAGAAACCTTGGGGTCACAACAAGTTCCTTCCATTCCCCAGTTTTCTGGCTAAGTTTTATATAGAGTGCTACCTCTTTTCAGGGCTCTTTGCTATCATACTTTTTGCAAATTTCTGCCATTTTGGATCTCTACAATATTAGGGGCAAGAGAAAACCATCGAGTTCTGATGCAAGCATTTGGTTGTGTAGATCTACTTTCAAGAAGGTGGTGGGGAGAGAATTTTGAGTGAGTTTTTTAGGTGCTGATAATTTGCCTTCTCTGCTGTTAATTCATTGAGGTTTTTTTTAAACCTTCTTTGGTTACTTCATGCCCTAGGCCATGAAGACAGTTGAAATTGCTTTATATCTGATGCATAATTCATTTTGGAAAAGTTTGGAAGGTCATGAATATCAGAGAGAATGTCTGGTCTTTAATCTTGTTGGTCTCATGACTTGGAAGTCTTTTTTATAGGGAAAGAGTTTTTGTCTGGGAGTCAAAAGACCTGAGTTCTATTCCTGTTTTTTTTTTTTTTTCTGTCTCTTAAGCTTTTTAAACCTCATATTTCTCATTTTTAAATATGGAGATTTGAGGCGGCCAGGTAGCACAGTGAGTAAGAGCACCAGCTCCAGTGTCAGGATGACCTGGGGATCGAATCCCGGGCTCAGACACTTACCATCCACCCAGAAACACCTGGCCCTGTAACCTTGAGCAAGTTACTTAACCCCAATTGCTTAGGGGCGGTCAGGTGGCTCCACGAGTAAGAGCACCAGCTCCAGTGTTGAGATGACCTGGGGATCAAATCTGGGCTCAGATACTTAGCACCACACCCAGAAATAACTGGCCATGTAACCTTGAGCAAGTTACTTAATCCCAATTGCTTAAAAATTAAATAAATAAATGTGGAGATTTCCAGGTAATTTCACCTGATACTAGGTGATATTTAAAATCTCATTTACCTCTAATATTTTATTAGTACAGTATGTACTTAATAAATGCTGGGTGATTTGAATTTCTCTATAATCTTAGAGTACAGGAAATGACTCTTCTCTGCTTAGAAGCAGTGCTCCTTTGGAATCTCAAGCATTTTACCTTTGAGATATCACAAGAACTTCCAACATGCATTTCATCAACTCCACTATCAAGCCTATAAAATCATGCCTTAAATCTTGTTACTAAATTAATTTGGGCTCATTAGTCCATGTGTATTTTGAGTTACATGTTCTTTTATTTGGAAATAATGGCAGAACTTGAGGTTTAATTGATATTTGGCCTCGTTTTAAATACTGTTTACCAAGTTGGAGATGTGTTGCTATCTAAGCCATTCAAATACACTTTGAAAGGGCAGGCCCGACACAAGCCTGCTTTGATAAAAAAAGATTTCAGGATTCTTCAAATTCTTTTAGAAAGTACCTCAGCTGACAGCTGGCTTTTCGTGATATTTTAAAGAGGATATAATGAGCATGAATGACAGTGTGCACGATGCAGCTTTTCTTTCCCTAAGTTGACTGCTATATCTTGCATTTTTTTTTTTGAGTTTCAAATATCTAGTCGTCTTAACCACTCTTATTCAAAAATCTGATCTTCTTGTATGGTTCGTGCATGTGGCTCATATTTATTTGAATAATCTGTGAGTTAACAGTAAAGTATATTTAATCATCTAACCCTTTGTAAGATGGAACTTTTATCATCTGAAATGTGTCAGCATTTTATTTCAGGAACAGATGTCCGATTGTATCATGTATTCACAACATTCTAAACAATCACTGGGTGTATTCTCTGTGTGTAGGGGCAGGGGTTTAGAATTAGCTCTAAAGGGTTATGGAAAGACAAACTTTTAGTTTAATGTCAGAAAGAACATTTTTAACAATTTAAATGGAAGGGGCTGCTTTGTGAAATTCTCAGGCACTGGAGTGTTCAAGCAGAAATTGGGTGACTGCTGATCCAGGGATATTGTGAAAGATATAAGAGGTTAGAATAGATGATTTCTAAGGTTTCTTCCAAAGATTTTGTGATTCTATGACTACTTAGACATGATTTTTCATTTAGGCATAACAATAGTTGTCTTAAATTAAAAACATGGGTGGGATGCACCATGAGAACAGTAGATTAGATCAGGAGGCCCAAATTTGATTAGCCTGGAAGGCTTTTAACATATTTAAAATCCAAAAGTATCCTTGGCTTCTTTGTGAGGCTTTGACCATAATCACATGGAAGTTATGGTTCTCCATCCAATTTACTATTGAATGAATCAATGAATTAATGAAAACGTATTCAGTCAGTGCTTACCAAACTTTACAAAGCTAATATTGTATAGACAAGGTTTGCCTCTGATTTCATGATGGCCAACATATTTTTGGGTTTTGGCATTAATTTATTGGAAACTGGGTCTGTTTTGATAAACATTTCACAAAAACTTCCTCATGATATGGTGACTCCTGAGGGCTCTTTGCTATCAGATTACAAACTGGAAACTGACAAGGGTTTAACTATGGACCAATGCATCTGTCATAGGAATTACAGACTAACTAAATTTGCATAGGTTCATAACCAGACGGTTGGAAAAGATGATAAATTGAGGAGAGTTACAGCAACTTATGAAGACTGTCTATTGGGTATGAGGATGTTTTGTTCTGTGTCACTTCAGGGAGAACCCATGTCACTGAAATTACTGATCTTTTGAAGTATAAAAAAATCTTAAGATTAAAATATGCATAGAGATAAAATTTAATCAAAATCTGGACAGCAACTAAGAAATTCCTTATGAGTAACTTTAACTCTGATGCCTTTTGGAGACTCACTAGTGTTTGGGGTGTGTTAGCCAAGGATCCAGAAGTACTTGTACCAAAATGCCCTAGGATTACATGAGTTTCTAAAGATGGCCTACAAGATAGGAAGTCTGTGATTTGTTACTCTTAGATTACCATTTTTGTAGAATTTCCAAAGTGGCCAATAGATCTCTTTCATCATTTTTTCTGTGTCTTGATACTTTCTAGTCCTTCCCTGGAAGTGGGTGGTGAAATGAGAGAATATGACTTGCATTTTTTCCACATTTTGTGCTTCCTTCTGCCAACTCTGATGAGCTTAATAGCCAGGGCTATATTCAATCAAGTTAAGCGTTGTTCATAACAAAGAAGAGTTAAGCAGAGTCTTAGAAAAGATCTTTTCCTCTTTCAATTGTTGAACTCCAATAAACAACTGTGTGACATTAGGAAATGATCCCTGAACCTCAATTTCCTCATCTGCAAAAATGAGGAGAGATTAAAATGTAGGTGATTTTTAAGATCCATCTTGGCACTAAACCTAGGGTCCTTTCAATTTCCCTCTGATCCAATGTTCAAACCCTCTGTACATGGGGAAGAGAAAAGAAATTCAAAGATGAATAATACATGGCTAAAACCAATATCTGTATCTATATCTACACATATACTTGTTTCTGTTTCCTTTAAAAATGCTAAATATGATGACACATTTTTTAATTCCACATTAGAGTCAA
This sequence comes from Petaurus breviceps papuanus, assembly GCF_028583685.1. Lineage (NCBI taxonomy): Eukaryota > Metazoa > Chordata > Mammalia > Diprotodontia > Petauridae > Petaurus > Petaurus breviceps. The sequence goes on from NW_027187347.1 coordinate 3,297,839, forward strand.
TTAGGTAGCACAGTGGATACAACACTGGTACTTGAATTAGGGAAGATCTGAGTTCAAATCCAGACTGAGATACTTACTAGCTTTGTTTCTCTGGGCAAATCACTTAAATTCTATCTGCCCCAGTTTCCTCAACTGTAAAATGGGGATAATAATAGCATCTACCTTGCATGGTCATTGTGAGCATCAAATGAGATAATATTTGTAAAGCACTTAGCACAGTGCCTGACCCAAAGAAGGCACTTATTAAATGCTTTTCCCTCTAATATAACATAATCTATTTTGTACTATAGTTGTTTTTAGACATAGAGCCATTGAAGTCAAGAAGACTCATCTTCATGAGTTCAGATTCGGCTTTAGACTCTTATTAGCTGTGTGACACTGGGCAAGTCACTTAACCCTGTTTGCTTTAGTTTCCTCATCTATAAAATGACCTGGAGAAGTAAATGGTAAACCACTCCAGTATTTTTGCTAAGAAAACCCCAAATGGGGTCGTGGAGAGTCACATATAACTCAACAACAATTAAGTTTCACCTTCTAAGCTAGATTGTTAGCTAGCGAGGGTAGGCCAGTACCTAGCCTAGGTTTTACGTTTAGTAAATGCTTACTAAATTGAACAAAATTTTTTACTGTTCAGGTTCAAATTAGGAACATGTCTGAAATCCTCTATTTAAAGATGTTAGTTTGAAGAAATGGGCACTGGACCCCTGATTTCATTGGTATTGAGAATTCAGGGTTGAGGAAACACCCTCTGCCAATGTAGGTTGGAATCATTACTGAAAGAGAGTTGCCTTGCTTAGGGCCTCACAATGTCAGAGGTGGGATTTGAACCAGTAGTTCTGAGGCTTATTAGGTTATGATTTCACAAGTGACTACATTGTAGTGATCAAGTAGAAATTTCTGCCACCAAATTCAGCACTCTTTCCTCTCTTCTACCCCAGCTTTCATGTAAAGAAAATGTGCCCTAATTTGGCTTCCTGCAGAGGAATCTTAAAACAGCCCCACAAATCCGTGTTGAATTCTGCTGTAATTTGGACCGCTAATTTACTGCACACATTCCAGAGTCTGAACAAATTAAAATGAAACTAGTGAACACGCTCTACAACCTGTTATCCCTCTGTTCGTTTTTTTTTTTTTTCAGTCACATCCAACTCTTCATATCCCCATTTGGGGTTTTCTTGGCCGAGATGCTGGAGTGAGTCATCTCCTTCTCTAGCTCATTTTACAGGTGAGAAACTGAGGCAAACAAAATTAAGTGACTTGCCTGGGGTCACACACCTAGTAAGTGTCTGAGGCCAGATTTGAACTCAGGAAGATGAGTCTTCCTGACCCCAGGCCCAATGCTCTATCTACTACCATACCTAGCTGCCCCTGTTATCCCTCTAGTTGGGTGGAAAATAGAAATGTGACTATTAGATATTTGAGGGTATATTTAAAAGAAAAATCTTAATTCTGTCAGGATTATTAGAACAGGATGAATTTAAATCTGGCGTACAAACAAATATAAGCAAATGTAAGCAAAGAATGAGTTCTCTGATTAGAGGAAGTTACTGTGTTCAAACAGCAACCAGGCTCCCTGGATACTGAGGGAAAGGGTTTTCAATGTAGGTATGACTCCTGACTCATACTGATACATTCCTCTCTTTACTTCTAAAATTTAAAAGAAAGCCATTTTTCTCTAGCCCTACTCCCCATATTCCTGTTTTCATTATTGGATTAGTGAGCATTTAATTTAACAGTCATACATGTTACTGTGACTAAGGCTTTGAAGTCGGTGTAAAATCTACTATATGCCTAGCTTGGTGACTGCATTTGTATAAACAGCTCTGGATTATTCGTCTATCTGTAAGGCATCTTTCTTCTACCCAATGCTGCCAATTTGCAACATGGATCTGTTTCTTAAAACCCAATCATGGGTCCATGTTTCTTAAACTGAAATATTCTTTTTGTTTGTTTGTTTGTTTTTTCAAATACTTTATTAACTTCTGATTTACATCATTCATTTCCGCCAGATTTTGAGTTACAAATTTTCTCCCCGTTTTTGCCCTACCCACCGCCCCAAAATAGCAGTCCCACAGGATATCCCCTCCTCCAATCTGCTCTTTCCCATATTTTCTCCCATATCCCTTTCGACTTTTCCAGTAGGGCATGATGGATCTCTATGCCCCAGTGCCTGTATATCTTATTTCCCAATTACATGTAAAATAGTATTAATAATAGTATATATTTAAACATTTGATTTTAAAATTTTGAATTCCGGATTCATTCCTTTCTTCCCTTGTCACCCATCCTTACTGGGAAGATAAGCAGTTCAGTATAGGTTGTATATGTGTGGCTAATGCAAAACAATAACATAGTTGATATATTGTAAAAGACTGACTATATTTCCCTCCCTCCTATCCCACCTCCCACTTGTTCTATTCTCTACTTTGACCCCGTCCCTTTTCAAAAGTGGGTGCTTCCAACTTCCCTCCCCCACAGCCTGCCCTACCTTCTCTCACCCCCCTCTCATCACCTTCCACCCTACTTTCCTATAGGGTGATACCCTATTTAGTGTGTATTTCATTCCCTCCCCAAGCCAAATTCAATGGGACTAAGGTTGACCCATTCCCTTTTGTCTTCCTATTCTTCCCCTCAATTGTAACCATCTTCCCTTGCCTCTTCTATATGAGTTAGAAACTGAAATATTATTTTTTTACATTTTTTTTGCTTTTTGGAGGACAATTGGGGTTAAGTGACTTGCCCAAGGTCACACGGCTAGTTTTTGTGTTAAGCGTCTAAGGGCAGATTTGAACTCAGGTCCTTCTGACTCCAGGGCCAGTGCTCTATTCACTGCACCACCTAGCTGCCCCCAAACTGAAATATTCTTAAAAAAAAAAGACTTGATGGACAAGATGAATTATATACTGCTGACTCTAGATGGTCAAATAAGAACAGGCCCTAACCCTCAATTTGATTCTTGGGCAGAAAGTCCTGATGTCCGGTTTGTGGATAGTGGTGTAGCCACAACCAAGCACCATTTATACAATGTGGGATATTCATCTTTTAGTGGTATCCCATTTAATGATAGTATTATATTCTTGTGGTTAGTCTATTGAATCAGTCTATCATGATATAGACATCTTGGATGATCTCAGCAAATGGACAATGAGCTGGTCCCAGAATTGAATAGAGTTGGCAAGATTGTATTTGGAAAGCTGCAGCACATTAAATGGTTTTGGACTGCTCCCTGACAACACAAGCCCATTAAAAAAAATATTGATATTTTTTTTCTTTTGAAATCACTCTCATTTTCACTGTATCTTTCCCCCACTCTCATCCCATCCCCAGAGAGCTATCTCTTATAATACAAAAATTGTAAAGAGGGGAAAAAAACAATTCAGCAAAACTAACCAACATATAGAGAAAATCTACTGCAGTATTCCACACCCACGGTTCCCTACCCTTGCAAAGAAGTAGGAGGTGAGATCTTTTTTTTTTTTCTGTTGATGACCTTGTCAACTTCCATACATTTAATTATTATCTCTGTGCCAGTACTTCACAAATCTATAGACCCAGTCCTAATCTCTTCCCTGAGCTTTAGTCTCACATCTCCAGGTGCCTATTGGACATTTCAAACTGTATTGCAGTGATATCTTCTTATTTGCTAATACAATAAGTGAATAGTAACTCAACAGAATAGTAACTCAGCAGATTCCTGGAACATGTTGAAGCTAGGTAGGATACAGCTTTATCTTGCTGATTTCTCTTTGTCTAGTTCATTACATCTTGTTTCTTTAGCTTTTTATAGCATTTATCCTCCTTCATATGTTGTATCCCATTGAAGTCAATGGGGGACCGTGAAAATGTAATAGTAACCAGTACTCCTATAGCTCTTCAAAGTTTACATAGTTCTTTACAAATATCTCATCTGATCCTCAAAACAACCTCGGGAGGTCAGCATTTTTATTATCTCCATTTTGCAGATGAGAAAACTGAGCTTGATAGGTTGTGTGACTCACCCAGGGCCACACAGCTATTAAGTGTCTAAGGTCAGATTTGAACTGAAGACTTCCTGACTCCAAGTTCAGTACGCTATCCATTGTGCAGTCTAGCTGCTTCTTTTTGGGGACCAACCTTAATTATTATGAATTCATTAGCATTCAGTTTCAATTAATATTTCTATTGTATAAATTATTTTCCTGGTTCTGCTAATTTCACTTTGCATTAGTTTATGTGAGTCTTCTCATGGTTCAGTCTATTCCTCATACAGCATAGTAATACTCACATTCATGGGCCATGATTTGTGTAGCCATTTCTCAGTGAAAATCCTTTCCTTTTAATGCCAAAATTCTGGTGATGCTATCTAGTTGAAAATCATGGAACATCATCATATAAGAAGAAGCAAATTTACCGGCTCCTTAAAAGGCAATGGAAATGTGTGAGAGAGGCACGTTTGCAAGTCAGCACATCATTGGCTACACTTTGCACTCTTATTATAAAATGCATAAAAGCACAGAGAGACCATCAGTGACCTGAGAGACCATCGTTTTCCAGCTGAGGAAACTGAAGCCCAGTAAAACTAAATGATCTACTAGGGTTCTATAGGTGTTAAGAATCTAGAATACATATGGTTGGAAAAGGAAGGTCAATTGTAGCAAAAATGAGGGATAACCAATGGACTAATTAAATATTGCGATGATATTTCTAGAATACTAAAAGAACTGATGGAAGGCTTGGGTGTATCTTTCATGGAGGATTCATCAAAATACATGGAGAAGGGGAGCGTAGTGTGAGAAGATGTGGATGGATAAATTGTGGCCTCTACCAATGGAGAAAGTTCCCAGACCCATGAGAATATGGATCCACTGGACTAGGTCTTGTGGAAAAATATTTAGGATTTTTTTAATCCAGAAAAATACTAATAGAACATAAAAAAATTATTGAAAAGTGAGTGGACAAAGTTAAAGGCCCATTGTATGATTTTGCTTGGAAAAATAATAGTAAATCCAATAATTCATATTTGCTTATGTTAAGTAACAAAATTGAAACAAAGTTTAATTTTCTGTTCCAAAGGTGAAAAAAAATGTTTTTTTGGGGGGCAGAAACATAATGCTGATAATTTTAAAATTCTCTAACCTGAATAAGATCATTGCTTATCCAGAGCTCCCTATTCATGCCTGCAGTGTGTTATCCGTGTAAATGTCTTGTCAAATCAAAGTCCAGAGCTTTCTTGACATTTGAAGACTAAACATTCAGAATTGTAAAATTAGTCAATTGATTTTTTTAAATGAGAATATCTTGAAACAAAATGCCACAGGAATACTTTTAAAAATGTTTCTTAGTTGAAATGTGACTTGTGAAGTTCTCACATTAATGGCTTTTTGAGTTGCCATCAGTAAGAAACCATACTGGAAATTCCACCCCTCCCCCCCCAATCAGTTGTTAGTCCTGCACAGTGCTGTGCAGTCTTAACTTTAACTGCAAGAATATGAAAATTGACAAGTAAAAATATCATGTATACTGATTACTTTCAATTTCTACAACTTTTATTATTATAAATTTCATGTAATAGTACATACCTGTGTTTAAATTTCATTTCTTATTGTGGATTTCTATTTTTCCATGACAAAAATGAATAAAAATTCAAAGTTTCAAAATTAAACTGCTTACTAAAATGGTATAATAATATATCATTTTGGTGATCTGCCATAGATAATTTTTTCTTTTAAAAATATTACTTTTATTTTTCATAGAAAAAGTTTTTTTAATTAATCTGCTCATTCTACTACCTTCTCCTCCCAAAGGCAAATTTTTTAAGACCTTAAAAACCCTTAGATACATATCTACAAAGTCCAAAAAAAAAAAACCCAACAAATCCCTATATCAGCCATGACTGAAAATGCATGTCTCCTCATTTTAAGTTGTTTACTCCTCTATCAGGAATTGAATGGCATGTTTTGCCTTCTGTCTTTGCAATTATCAGAATTCTAAAGTCTTTCAAAGTTGTTTTTTTTTACAGAGAATTTAGATATTTTACTAGTCTCTAGTGTAGCTTAAGAAGCCAGTGAAGAAATTGAGAAGCAGGTAGATGAAATTACTTTCCCAAGGTCACACAGCTAGTCAGAGGGAAAATGGGACTCATACCCAGGTCTTTTTACTCCTAAGGCAGTATTCTTTCCACTATAAAATGGTGCATTCTTCTTGTTTTCAAAGATGGCAGAGTACATACTAATTGTGATTTTTCTCTAGCATTTACCAATCCCTCCTATCCATTCTCTCCACTATAGATTCTGTAATATTATGGAGCTAAAATTTCTTGGTAATAAGTTGTCTTGTTTTGGAAAAAAAATGCAAAACACAATAATCTCTAGCCAGTGGAAGTTAGACTAGCCAGTTCAGTTAGCTCTATTATGTTGTAAAGGAACAGAAATAAGCAGAATTTTCATTTTCCCAGGTGTTCTTAAAGGTGTTGCTTAAGGGATAGCACTAAACACCTGACTCTGGAGACTGAACTAAGGTTACCTTAGAACAAAAAAGGGGAAGAAAGAAAGAAAGAGAGAGAGAAAGAAAGAGAGAAAGAAAGGAGAAAGGGAGGGAGGGAGGAAGGAAGGAAGGAAGGAAGGAAGGAAGGAAGGAAGGAAGGAAGGAAGGAAGGAAGGAAGGAAGGAAGGAAGGAAGGAAGGAAGGAAGGAAGGAAAGAAGGAAAGGAAGAGTCATCCAGAGTAAAACAGTGCTTCACAGAATGAGGACTTTTCTGCAAGTGGAAACTTTGGTCTCTTTGAGGGTAGATAAAATAATGACTAGGAGGGAATAACCATTCATTTTCCCTTGGTGGCAATCATTCAGGAAATAGATATTTGGTATATTTGGCAACAGGCATTGGGGTCTCTAAAAGGAAAAGAGAGGTTCTCTACTTTGGCCACTCTAAGGAGGAGTTGCTATTAGACAGATGTTACTTACATGGCCTCAGTAGCAGGTAGTGTCTTTGCCTAGAGATTAAGCAAACTAAACTCAGATGCTAGCTGAGAACATAGGTGAAGAAACCTAGCCTTGTTGGAAAGTACACAGCCAACCTTGGTTGTTGTTCAGTCATGTGTAACTCTTCAGGACCTCATATGGGGTTTCCTTGGGAAAGATACTGCAGTACTTTGCCATTTCTTTCTCCAGTTCATTTTACAAATGAGGAAACTGAGGCAAATAGAGTTAAGTAACTTGCCCAAGGTCACACAGCTAGTAAGTGTCTAAAGCCAGATTTAAACTCAGGGAGATGAGTCTTCCTGACCCCAGGCCTGGCACTATCCACTGTGCCACCTAGCTGTCCCACAGCCAACCTTAACAAGTAGACTAGTGGATGTCTCAAGGCAAATTTTCCAATTCAGATTCATCTGAATTAGGGATGAGAGTAGGAATTCCATGTACCCAGCAACCTTCACTATAGGCAGCAAAATCAGAATCTATAAAGAATGGTACCCTAAATGAGGAAGACATTTCTACAGTAATCCTCAAAAGATTCTTCCTCTTTAGGTCCAGATAGGACTCATAGGAACCAGAAATAATAGCAGAAGGTAAATACAGCCTGAGGTCAGAAGGTATGATCTGGGGAGCCCAAAAGAAATTCTTCAGTTAAAGGACAGGGAAATAGCTACTGGAAGGGATTATGACTCATATTAGAGGTAAAGGCAATTTTTTCTTATTCTATAGAATAGCACCAGGAGTAGCCAGAAATAAGATGAAGGAAAGGAACCAGGGACTAGGCACTCTATAAGCCATGCCAACATTGGCAAAATGTTTGGCAAACTTAGAATTAGAAATCTTTCTCAACATCTCTCTCTCTCTCTCTCTCTCTCTCTCTCTCTCTCTCTCTCTCTC
>NW_027187347.1:3305786-3310786 GCF_028583685.1 Petaurus breviceps papuanus
GTCTCTCTCTCTGTCTCTGTCTCTCTCTCTCTGTCTCTCTCTCTCTGTCTCTCTCTCTGTCTCTCTCTCTGTCTCTCTCTCTCTCTCTCTCTCTCTCTCTCTCTCTCTCTCTCTCTCTCTCTCTCTCTCTCTCTCTCTCTCTCTCTCTCTCTCTCTCTCTCTCTCTCTCTCTTTCTCTCTCTCTCCCTCTCTCTCTCTTTCTCCCTCTCTCTTTTTCTCTGTCCCTCTCTCCCTCTCTCTCCCTCTGTCTCTCTCTCTGTCTCTCTCTGTCTCTCTCTCTGTCTCTCTTTCTCTCTCTCTGTCTCTGTCTGTCTCTGTCTCTCTCTCTCTGTACACACATATATATGGGGGGATGACAGACTAATCTTGCTTTCACTATTATTAAGGATTTTGTAGAATCTTAGAATAGAGAAGGACTAAAATGAAAGTATCTCCCTCTTCATGATAATCCCTAAAGCCTAATTTGTTCCAAGAAAGACATGCTGATGTCAGTGAACTTGACCTTATCCAGGAGAAGCCAGTAGAGCTGGTGCTATTTGCTATCTGAGTGTGAACCCAGGAGAGAATGTGAGTAGTCTAGAATCAGGACTGCCTGGGCCACTCTCTAATCATGAAACCAAAGCCAAAAACACCCACTCAACAACACGTACACTTCCAAAGGTCTGTGTAATGTCTGTAGGCACAGATGGACTAATGGGTTAACTAGAAGTATACTTGACTGAAACCCTGGAAGACAAGACTAAAAAATGGACCTTTGGTTACTGTGGGAAGGGTAAATTAATTTGTCATATTATGAGTTGACCAAAGGTAAATGAGAGTTAAATATTAAGCCACAAAAGACCTCGAAACTCACCCTTAAGCCGACTTTGCAAGATATGCAATAACCTGAACACCTTGGGCCACAGGTATGGTAGAAATAATTTATAAGTGTTCTTTGAAACCCTTATCTGAGATTGAATGACCACTTGTCATCCAATTAATAAATAACCTGTTATAAAAGGGATTCTTGGTCAAGTGTTGGTCAGAATAAATGATCTCTAAGGTATCTCCAACTCAATTTCTGTGATGCTGTGAAATGGCAATGAAAAGAGGATTAAAAAAAAAGTTTAAAATAACTACACTATTTAATTATACCTAGGATCAAGAAATGAAGTTTTAGGTTGACACAGACCCTATTCAATTGAGGAGGGATGGGGAGTAATGGGAATTCCCATAATATTTCTTCAGCTTATGTTTTCCCATATAAAGTTGCCCTTGAGACTACCAGAATTCAAACTTATGTCTTGTTTTCTATATTAAAAGTAAAAGGACCTTGAGCTCCCATGCAAGTCATCAGGATAATGCAAAATTAGATATAGGAAGACTTTATTTAACCTGAAAATAAATGCAAAGACTTGGCACACAAAGCCTCAAAAAAGTCAAGACCACTCTCCTTCCTTCTCCAGTGAGCACCATCTATCCAAGATCTTATGCAGTTTTCCAGATTTGCAGTCCTACAATGGGGACAGACTCAGCTGAAAACCCAAGAGAAAAACCTTAAGGGTTATGAAGAGTGAACCAAACTCTAGATCCCTACCTCCTAGGGACCTTTGCAGTCCTTTAGAAGTAAAGGTAAATGAATTTTCAGGGTAACGAGGGAGTCAGCCCCCTTCCCCAGCATCTGCACAGTTCACATAACTCATCATTTAGGCTTTCTCTTCTATATTATGGCACTGTACCTTGATGTTCCTCTGCTCTGGCTGCTGCTTTATCCAGGAACTCCTTTGATTGTTCCAAGAATTCCTCCACTGAGTCCTCTCCATCTGCTGCTGGTTTTTTGGAGCACATTGTTCTTTTTTTTAAGTAATATTTATTTTTCCCTTAATTACATGTAAAGACAATTTCTAACATTCATTTTTTTTAAATTGAGTTTCAATTTTTCTCTCTCTCTCCCTGACCTCCCCCTTCCTTGAGACAGTAAACAAGTTAATATAGATTATACATGTGTAATCATGTAAAACATTTCTATGTTAGTCATATTGGAGCACGTTGTTGTTGAAGGGAATTTTTCCCAGTTACTAATCCCTCTAGGCAAACAAGTCCATCTGTGTCCAACTGCCTAAGATCCCAACTCTCTCTCTCTCTCTCTCTCTCTCTCTCTCTCTCTCTCTCTCTCTCTCTCTCTCTCTCTCTCTCTCTCTCTCTCTCTCTCTCTCTCTCTCTCTCTCTCTCTTTCTCTCACTGTATGTATTTCTGTATCTCTGTCTATGTTTCTGTCTCTATATCTGACTCTCTGTTTTTCTCTCTTTCTCCCTCAATTTTAGCTGGGAATTAAAGGAGGCCATAAGGCAGAGGAGGTCAAACATTCCAAGTATGAGGGACAACCAGTAAAAATTCCAGGAGTTAAGAGATAGAGTGTCTTGTTTGATAAAAAAAAATAAGTAGGACAGTGGACGATGTAAGAAGATTGAAAAGGGTTATGTATGGCAGTGAGGGAGTGGAAAGTATTAAAGGTTTTGAATGCTAAACAGAGAATTTTTATATTTAATGATGGAAATGATAGGGAGCTACTGTAGTTTATTGAGTTTGTGTGTGGGGGGGGGGTAGGGAAGGGTGACATGGTATCAGACTTGTGCTTTTGTAAAATCCCTTTGACATCTGAGTAGATGATGGACCAGAGTGGGGAGAGTGGCAGAGACCGTCAAGTTACTACATTAGTCTAGGCATGAGGTGAAGAGGGTGGTGGCAGTGTCAGAGAAAAAAGGTAGCTTATAAGAGAGATGTTACAAAGGTAAAATCAATAGGCCTTGGTAATGAGGATGACTAGGTTATGAGTGTGGGTGACTAGGGGAATAGTGATGCCCTCTTCCTAATTCCTTTATTACTGTTGAGGCACCATTATTCAAGCCCTCATTTGTAGCTGCCAATTTTTGAGGTCTAAATGCTCACAATAAAAATTGAACAGTGTCTCTGCTGAGCTAGTAAGAGCTGGCTCTGGCATGCCCTGGACTGTGGGTAAATAACTCTTCCTTCTCCAAACCTCAATTTCCTCTGTACCATAAAAGATCTGGACTATATGGTCTCTGAGGTCCTTCCCAGCTCTAATGGTCTACAAAACTCTAAGCTCCTTGAGGGCAGGGACTGTCTTTTGCTTCTCTAACCCCAGAGCTTAGCACAGTGCCTGGCACATAGGCATTTGATAAGTGTTTATTGATTGAGTATTGCTTGGGAGTCAGGGAGTGGGGAATTGATAAGTCCATCTGAGGTCCTTCCAATTTCTTTCAGCCTTCCTGTGACCACACTCCCTCTCAGTTACAGTCCATCATTATCCTAAGGTCCAGTGCAACTTTGAATCTATAATCTCATGGCCTTCCTTGTATTCTTATTCCTCCAACATGGCACAATGCAAAGAGTGCTAGTTTTGGAATCAGAGAATCAGGATCCAAATCCCAACTCTCCCATCTTTTGACACTAGGCAAGTCACAACATCTCTGGATCTTGCTTCCTTTGTAAAATGAAGGGGTTGGAAGAGAACCTGTGAGGTCTCTTCCAGTCCTACCTCTAAATTTCCCCTTTCTCTTCTGCCTTATTTATTAAATATAAAAATATGTTCAGTTTGTAGGTGTCAAGGTAGAGTTGGATCTGTGGGACTAGAAAATAGAAAATGTTACTTGGCAGAATTCAGTAAGCAAACAGACTATTTGTCTGACAAAGGATGTTCCTTTGCAAAGCATCATTAAGAACACAATCTCTTTTCCTGAAATTCCCCAGCAAACTGAATATGTATGACTTCTATATATCTAATTCTGGACCACTTTCCTTCTTCAGCCTAGAAAGTTCTTCAGGTCTACACAAAGCTTGCTGATTTATTATATTGAGTCGTTTAATGACATGGATCTCTTCACAATAATTCTGTGTTTATTCAGGGATCAGAAGCCTAGAGCAGAGGCATCAAAGACACAATTGGCTGAACAGTCCCAAGTGCCCAAGGACGAGATCAAAATGTAATTGGGAAAATTTTAACGTGAATAATAAAAATATAATAAAACATAGATAATGTTAATGCATGGTTTTCTAAGTCAATATGCTGGTTGTAGGGCTCCTTATGTATGGTTCAGAAGCCCTTATTTCTATTAGAGTTTGATACCACTAGCCTAGAGAATAATATAATAAAATTCTGAGAATTGTAACAAAGCCAGCCCTAAGGAAGGCAACCTTTAGCACAGGGGCTACCGAAGGTACCTAAGATTTTGGTAGAATTTTACCAAATATACTCCCCTCTCTGTCCCTGCATATTTGCGTCTCCTATCCTTTTATTTTTTCCTACTGTTCCTTTTCTTCCTTTCTCCATGGTCCCTCTCCCCCACTGGACCTGCATATGTCATCCATGATTCAATTTGCTTAATCTAGCTGCTGGCACTCAGGACTAGAGTGAACTCAGGGTTGGTGAACTAATGATTGTTTTTATTGTTGTTCAGTCATTTCAGTTCAGTCTGACTCTTTGTGACCTGGGGTTTTCTTGGCAAAGAGACTGGAGTGGTTTGCCATTTCCTTCTCCAGCTCATTTTATAGATGAGGGACCTGAGGCAAACAGGAAACTAAGTGACTTGCCCAGGGTCACACAGCTAGGAAGTGTTGGAGACTGAATTTGAACTCAGATCTGACTCCAAGTCCATTGTTCTATTCACTGCACCACCTAGCAACCCAGTTCATGTTATAGCTATTGCCTTATTCTGCTATGCCCAGAGCCATAACTTGGATAATAGGACTTTGCCCAAGGACACTGACAGAAAAGCACCAGCCTGGACCATGCTCCTTACTAAATGATAGATAAATTTTTTTTTGCTTTGTTTTTGGAGGGGAAAGGCAGGGCAATTGGGGTTAAGTGACTTGCTCAAGCTCACAAGGCTAGTAAGTGTTAAGTGTCTGAGGTCAGATCTGAACTCAGGTCCTCCTGACTCCAGAGCCAGTGCTCTATGCTCTATTCACTGTGCCACTTAGCCACCCAGATAAAATTTTCC
>NW_027187347.1:3313286-3410352 GCF_028583685.1 Petaurus breviceps papuanus
AAAGGGACCATAGACTTCATCAGAGTCCATGACACAAAAAAAGGTAAATAACCCTGCTAAAGGAAAAAGTATCCATAACAACAGTAATAGCAAGCCTAGATAATCTATGTAAATGGACTATTGATGAGACTCTAAGCCCTCATGCCCAAGCCCATCCCAATTCTGAGTTGTATTCTCTTGTGCTAATTCCATATTGGGTCTGTAAATGTTGCATGTAAAGCTATCTAAGTCAATTGGAAAGACAGGCTTCTTTCACTTTCCCCTAATTAACATAGATCAATCATTAAGCTATACCAGATAGGATGCATGTGTATACATATGTATACACACATTTACACAATGAGAGATGGTGATTCATAAAAGCTGACTACAGAAGAATGAAGTTGTAAAAGTAGTTACTGCTACAATATAGATTGTGAAATAAAAAACAAATATTCAATCCACTAATCTAGTAAAAGATTCACAAGTTACTTATCAAATGAGCATGGGTGCCATAAACTCTATGCCTCATGGCTAGCCTTACTATATTGCTCAGCTGCTCTTAATCTTCATGCCATAAAGCATGACATACAGTATTCTAAAAGGATTTTAAAAAAATTCCTGAATGCCATTATATACCTTTTGAAATTGAGGAGAATTCCTAGATTAGGTGATACATTTAGGATTTGATGGGCTTTTCAGTTTCCTGAAAATAAAAGAGTTGAGATTATAGAGAAAATACTAGAGAGGCTTTTCAACTCCTACCTCTTCAAATTCCTTTCAAGTACTATGTCTTCACTTCATCATTTGTTCCTGATTGAAGTACACAGACAGAGTTATTAAGCTTATTTCAAGGAAAAGGAAAAGAAAAACTAGATTTGAAGCTCCTCATAGACAGGCAACTATAAGTTTGTCTCAAATAGCACCTAGGACAGAGTTAACCAATACTTTTGTGGAGTGAATACTTTTAATTTAAAAAAAATATTGAAAATAGTACATGAATTAACTCTATTTTCTATTTTAAGCCACAGAATATTCCATGCTTTTTATTTACCAAGTTTAAAAATATCTTTTATTCTAACTTGTAATAGTAAATATTCTTTCCTAAATTACTATTTGTTAACCATTTGTCACCTATGAACTGTCACATGATATTTCCATAGCCTCTGGTACTGTCCTAACTTACATTCAGCTATTTGGCTTTGGGATTTTAGTCATAAAGGAATTTCTTCCAAGTGTACATCTTGTAACATATCCATACCTTCTTTGGCTGTTTGGTTCTTGTCCATGTCCTCCCAGGAATCTTCCACAGAGGACAGGTTCATGACAGGTTTGTTATTTCTATTTTTGTGTGCAAATCTTTGTAAGCAATATACTATAGTCTATGCACACCCATTATGCATCTCTCCATTTCCCTTTGTGTCATTCACAATGTTATTTCTTCAGTGATTGCAATGTTCTATGATTCAAAGTCAACAGAAGAATTTTGGTATTAAAAAGATGTCTTTTCAAAGAGAATATCTAAAATGTCATATCCTTGGACCCAGAGACTCAGCTGCTGGACTCAGACCCCAGTGAGGCCAGAGACAAAAAGAAATATACCATGTAGACCAAAATATTTAGAGCAGCACTTTGTATAGTAACAAAAAATTGGAAAAAATATAATGGAATATGCTGTTTTCTCAAAATTATGAATCTGACAAATTTGGAAAGATCTAAATGAATTGATACAAAGTGAAGTAAGCAGAACAAAGAGAAGTTATACATGATTACTACAAAAAAGTATAACAGGACTTGCTAGGATATGCTCAGATCGCCTAACATGGAGGTTACCTGGATCCTCTACAAATTGGTAGGACCCAGAATGCCTCATGTTAGGTGATAAGGGCATACCTAGGCAAGTCCCATTACAAATATAAATGTAAAGAACAACAAAACCCACAAAACAGGCAAAACTGAATCCTGCATAAGTATATCAACCAAACTTAGTCCCAAAAGAATGATATAAAAGAGACCTTTTTTCTACCCTCTACTTCTTTGTAGAAGGGGGGAACCATAAATATGGACCAATGCATATAATGTCAAAAATTTTCATTATGTTGCATAGTTTTGTTTCTTTTCTTTTTTATGGCTTTTTGGTAGAGGAAAGAGGGAGAGATATGGTGACAAATATAAATGATATTAAAATATAAATAATTCATTTTTTAAAATAGATGGCTGTGATGGACATGGGTGTGATTTTATTCTACTTTTATAAAGAAAAGGGAAAAGAAAAAGAATATACAAAGGAAACAATGAACTGATTAGAAGAACTGACTACTAATCATTAGAGTGTGTCAGAAAAAAAAGTGTAAAAGGACAGGGATAGGGAACACCTCATGAAACTCACGTGTAGGACTTGGCAAAGGCATGTCTAATTCACACACATCAGAAATACCCAGGAGGGCAGAACTAAGATGGTGGAGTAACGGCAGGGACTTGCCTGAGCTCTCCCCCAAACCCCTCCAAATACCTTTAAAAAGTGACTCTAAACAAATTCTAGAGCAGTAGAATACACAAAAAGACAGAGTGAAACAAATTTCTAACCCAAAATAACCTGAAGGGTTGACAGGAAAAGTCTATTGCACTGGACTGGGAGAGGTGCACAGTCTTAACAGGGGCCAGCACAGACCTCTTAGCCCACAGATTCCAAAGACAACTTAGAAGGTCCACAGGAAAGGGCTGTCCAACCTGAGTGAGAGAGGAGCACAATCTGGCACAGGCTACACCAGTACAACCCTAGTCCCAGCCCCAGCAAACCAGGAGTAGGCCTCAGGAATGATTGAATCATTATGGAGCTCTCAGTCCACAGATGGTAAGTAGATTGAAAAACTGGTTATAAAGAGATGACAAGGGTCTCTTTGCTAGTACTGAGGCAAGACTCTCTTGCTTTGCCCATACTTGGATCTGGGGCATAGTTCTAGCACATCAGAGCTTGTGGCAGCAGTGAAGAAGGGACCCTCCTCACTGATCCAGGGCAGAAAAGAGTGCTCATGGTTGCTCACAGACTAGAGGACAGGTCAGGAGAGGATCTTAGATCATACTGCCTTGGAATAACTGAAAACTTACAGGCCCCTAGAAGTATCTCTGAAAACAGCTGCACAAAACTCCTGAAGCTTGGGACAGTTCACCCTCCACACTGGAAATAGAGCCCTACCTAAACAAAGAGCAAAAAAAGGCAAGTAATAGCCTGGGAAAATGAGAAAGCAATGGAAAAAACCTTTGACTATAGAAACTTATTTTGGTGACAAGAAAGATAAAAACACACACTCAGAAGAAGACAACAAAGTCAAAACTCTTACATCCAAAACCTCCAAGAAAAATATGAACTGGTCTCAAGCCATGGAAGAGCTCAAAAGGGATATTGAAAATCAAGTAAAAGCAGTAGAGGAAAAATTGGGAAGAGAAATGAGGATACAAGAAAATTATGAAATATTAGTCAACAGTTTGATAAAGGAGAAACAAAAAAATACTGAAGAAAATAACACTTTAAAAAGTAGACTGAATCAAATGGCAAAAAGGGTTCAAAAAGCTAATGAGGAGAAGAATGCCTTAAAAAACAGAATTGGTTGGGACAGCTAGGTGGTGCAGTGAATAGAGTACCAGCCCTGGAGTCAGGAGGACCTGAGTTCAAATCCAGCCCCAGACATTTGACACACTTACTAGCTGTGTGACCTTGGGCAAGTCACTTGATCCCAATTGCCTTGCCTTCCCCCCTCCAAAAAAAAAAACCCAAAGACAAAAAAACAGAATTGGTCAAATAGAAAGGAGGTCCAAAAGATCACTGAAGAAAATAATTCCTTAAAAATTAGAATGGAGTAAATGGAAGCTAATGACCTTATGAGAAATAAAAAAAAAAATCATAGAACAAAACCGAAAGAATGAAAAAAAATAGAAGACCATGTGAAATATCTCACTGGAAGAACAACTGACCTGGAAAATTGATCCAGCAGAGACAATTTTAAAATTATTGGTTTACCTGAAAGCCATGATCAAATAAAAAGAACCTAGATATCATCTTTTAAGAAATTATCTAGGCAAATTGCCCTGATATTCTAGAACCAGAGATTGCCTAGTTTCTGTCATACTATTTTCTAGTTTTCCCAGCAGTTTTTGTTAAATAGTGAGTTCTTATCCCAGAAACTGGAGTCTTTGGGTTTATCAAATTGTAGATTACTATAGTTATTTACTGCTGTGTCTTGTGTACCTCTTCTGTTCCACTGATCTACCACTCAGTTTCTTAGTACCAAATAGTTTTGAAGATTGCCACTTTATAATAAAGTTTAAGATCTGGTACAACTTGGCTACCTTCTTTTGCATTTTTTTCATTAATTCCCTTGATATTCTTGACCTTTTATTCTTCCAGATGAGTTTTATTATTTATTTTTTTTCCCTAGCTCTATAAAATAAAGTTTTGGTGGTTTGATTGGTATGGCACTGAATAAGTAAATTAATTTAGATAGAATTGTCATTTTTATTATATTAGCTAGGTCTGTCCAGGAGCAATTTATATTTTTCCAGTTGTTTAGATCTGACTTTATTTGTGTGAAAAGTGTTTTGTAATTGTGTTCACAAAGTTCCTGGGTTTGTCTTGGCAGGTAGAATCCCAAATATTTTTTATTGTCTACAGTTATTTTAAATAGAATATCTGTCTCTTGCTATTGGGCTTTGTTGGTAATACATAGAGATGCTGATGATTTGTGTGGATTTATTTTATATCCTACAATTTTGCTAAAGTTGTTAATTATTTTAAGTAGCTTTTTAGTTGTTTCTCTAGTATTCTCTAAGTATACCATCATATTATCTGTAAAGGGTGATAGTTTTGTTTCCTCACTGTCTATTCTAATTTCTTCAATTACTTTTTCGTCTTTTATTGCTTAAGTGAACATTTTAAGCACAGTATTGAATAATAGCGGTGACAATGGGCATCCTTGTTTCACCTCTGATCTCATGGGAAAGCTTCTAGCTTCTCCCCATTACTGATAATGCTTGCTGATGACTTTAGATAGATACTGCTTTTCATTTGAAGTCAAACTCCATTGATTCCTATGCTCTCTAGTGTTTTTAATAGGAATAGGTGTTGTATTTTGTCAAAGGTTTTTCTGTACCTATTGGAATAATTATATGATTTCTGTTGGTTTTGTTATTGATATGGTCCATTATGTTGATAGTTTCCTAATATTGAACCAGCCCTGCATTCTTGGTATAAATTCCACCTGGTCATAGTGTATCCTTGTGATAAATTGCTGTAATCTCTTTGCTAATATTGTTGTGGTTGTGATTCCAGGGCTGGTACTTTGCCTTCTGTGCTGGGGCTTGAGGCTTCACTGCTGGCCTGCTGTGCCACTAGCCTGCTAAGCCAGGACTAAGTGACCTTGGTTGCTGATCTGTGCTGTGGCTAAGAGCTTCCCTGGCTTACTTGCACTAGGCTGTGCTTCCCTTTCAGACCCTTCCTGAAGTCCTTCTTAGTTATCTTAAGTTGGAAAATTGTTTTATTCTTTTTTTCCCATAAGTTTTGTCCCTCCAGAATCTGTTTAGTGGCTTGATTTAATGTTGTTTCAGAGGGAAACTGGGGAGAATTCAGGCCACTTCCTGGCTTTTCTCTACCATCTTGGCTCCACTCTCCCCTTGGTCTTTTTAAGTGGTGCAACATCTGGTGCAACATCCATTCAGTGATTAAGGCTTAGGCAAGAAATGATAGTGATCAATAGCTAAACCCTAATGTTGTGATGCTGTAATTTGATCAGTATAAAACTTTGATGTTTCTCTACATAAAGTTTGGGAGTCTAGATATGGCCATTCCATTGTCATTGATGGTAAAAATAGGTCATTATAGAAAAGCTGGCAAATGTCTTCAAGTTTCAATTAAGTTGTTGCCATCCTTCCAGTCTCATCTATGAATGATCCAGGTTATCAGGCTTCAGACTCACAACAAGCTTTTTATAGACTTTTTATAGACTCATTTTCCCTAAAACAGTCTTCACTGTTTTAGGGGTACACCAAATCTATTTTTATGCTATTTGTCTTCCTAATATTCTACAAGTTAGTTTGTATTTTAAATGAGTGGTATCCTTAGCTGTCATATCTTTCTGCTTACCTAAGAGATCAACTGTTTGCTGACTAAGCCTTCTTAGAATATGAGAACTAATTATTTGTCACCTCTTTATGACTTGATCTGTAGACTGCGTTCCCCATTTTCTCCTGGGGTTGTCCAAAAATCTAATATCTCCATCTCTTTTCCCTTTCCTGAGTTTCTTTCTCTGAACTGTACTTTTAAAGAATAATATTACTATGTTTACCCCTTAAAATGATTCCCCATTCACTCTATGTAGCACAGTGCTTGGCTCACAGTAAGTGCTTATTGTGCCACGTAGAATCACTATCCTTGGGCAAATAATACCATTTGGTTTCTTGTAGAAATAAAATCTTCATTTATTTGGAAACCATCCAATGAGAGAAGTTAAGATGGCTTCTTTGTGGCCCTATACAAGGCTGAGAATGCTCAGGGTTGGAGCCAAGAAGAATATAGTCATAGCAGCAGAGTATTACGGTATGGTGAAAAGAACCCTGGAGTTAAGAGACATGGACTCTGATATTTCCTAGTTATGTGAACATAAGCAAAGCATCTTATTTCTCAGAGTTTTGGTTGCCTCATCTACATCCAAACTCTCTCTGCACTCCCTTCTGCTTTAGTTATAGCTGTTGTTTTTTTTACCACAATTCCTGGATCTTTTAGGTACCAGAAAAAATTAGGAAAAAATGAAGGGCTGGGAGAGCCTCTGGGAATGTAGCATTAATGGAGTTGCCTGACATTATTCTAATTTCCCTCAGAGAAGGATTTTTGAGAAGAGAATCACTGAAAGAGGAGTACTAGAAATCCTGGAGGTTAGTAAATGAAGGAGGCATTGGGCAGTGGGTAACCTTTCGTTATTCCCACTCACTGACTGAGAATCCTAGGGCTTATGATGCTTTATGAGGAGATAGAGAGAACTTTGCCTGGATCGCTGGCCAGGAGTAGAAAGTGAGAAGACAGTTTCTGCTCAACTCTTGTGACTCTGATATGGAGGAAATCTTCTGAAGTACTTCTTTGCCTAAATTTCCATGAAAACTCTACTTTCTTTTTGAGGGAGAAGATATTGAGACATTGCCAAGAGAGAAGGGGGAGTTCAGTGTAGTTCTACTTCTTTGAAAGTATTTTGAAAGCAATATTTTGTTCATTTCCATTCTGCTTTAGTAAAAAAAAAATAGTTTAAGTCATATGTGAACGGCTAGTTCATTGATTATCCCGTGAAGTTGGGGGAGAGACTAAAATCCTACAGGAAGGTAGGTTAGTCATTAGCTAAGTCATGTATATTGTTAATGAGTATCCATCCCCCCAGCTTAGATAGCAATCTTAAAGCTACTAGGAGGAAAATATCAGAAGATGAGTAGGGTGGAGGGGAGGTCTGTCTGAGTCATGTACTCAGAGAGTGAGGAGGTCAATCCAGGTTGAGGATGCCACAGATGGTCAACCATGCTCAGTTTACTTGAACTGGCTTACCCAGATATAGAACCTCAATTAGTTACCCAAGACATACTCCCTTGATAGCAACATCAGAAAGGTTCCCCTAGTTGTAAGTGTAGAATCCTTGGCTCTGCTGTAAGCCCTTTTTTTCTCTCTCTATGCTCTTTCATGGGGTGACATCATTAGCTCTCATGGATTTATCATGTCTATGCATATAACTCTCAGATCTTTGTATCTAGCCTTAGTTTCTTTCTTGAGCTCCAATCCTGTGTCACTAGTTGCCTATTTGATATTCAAAGTGGATGCGCTAGAAGCATTTCAAACTCTCCTTGTCCAAAATAGAAATTACCTTTTCCCCTAAGCCTGTCCCTCTTCCAAACTTCCCTTTCTCTGCTGAGGAACATTCTCTAGTCACCGAAGTTCACAATTTCTGTGTCAACTTTGCCCCTGTCTCAACTACTATGTAATGTCCTGTCTACCTCCACAACTTGTCTTACATTTCTCTCATTCTCCCCACTCATACAAGTATTGCTTTCACAATCTCTTGTCTGAACTATTGCCATAGCATCCTACTTGGTCCCATGCCTCAAGTCTCTCCCCACTCCAAATTCTCCACCATACAACTGCCAAAGTAATTTTCCTAAGGTGCAGACCCAACTATTAATCAATCTACCAAACAACAAGCACTAAGGGGTATAATGGCCATAACAAAAAATTCCCTGCCCCCAAGGAGCTTACATTCTATCAAAACAACATATACATAAATAAGCATATACAAGATAAACATAAGGAAAAAACAAGGACTGGGGAGGGGAGGGTACTAGCATCTGAGAGATCCAAAATTCCTTCAATGATCAGCTCAGATATCAGCTTCATTTTTCCTTATCCTAATACCACTCATACCTTGCCAAACTCAACCCTGAATTACTCTCATCATCCCCTTCCTCTGTCCCTACTTTTGTGCCATTGAATGGAACTAGAGGGAGTTACTCTCACTGGATCTCCTATAAATTCATATTATCTGATCTCAATTGGGATTTCACTGTGGCAGGATAGTTTTTTTTTTCCTATGTAATTAATTCCAAAGTAACTATTCCAAACCTTCTCTACTCAATTGTCTTTTATTCCCCCTCTTTCTATGCTCTCAGCTAAGGACTTTGCCTCCCTTCACTGAGAAAATGGAGGCCATTCACCATGACCCCTCCCTTCTCCCTTTTTCTACATCGACTTCTTGTCTATAATGAAGAGGTAGCCCTTCTCTTCTTGAAGGTTTATATTTACCCCATTCCATCCAATCCTATCTTGTCCAGGAAATGACCCTCTATCCTCACCCACTTTCTCTTATTTTTGATCTCTCTCTATCTACTGGGTCCTTCCCAGCTGTCTGCAAATATGACTCTCTCCCTCCTCCTTAAAAAACAAACAAACAAAAACCTTTCACTTACCCTTTTAGGTCTCCAAGCTATCATCTCCTATTTCTCTTTCCATTGTTAACAAAATTTCTAGAAAAAGCCATCAAAATTTATTACCTCCAGTTTCTCTCCTTTCACTGACTTCTCAACCTTTTGCAGCCTTACATTTGACCTCATCAATCAATTGAAACCTTTCTCTCAAACACCACCAGTGGTCTACTACTTGCCAAATCTGAGGATCTTTTTTTCAGTCCACAATCTTTTTGACCTCTCTGCATTATTTGACACCTCCTTCCCCTTCCCCTGATTTCTCTCTCCTCTGGATTTCCATGACCTGCTTTCTTAGTTTTCCTCCTTTTAATATGACCATTCTTTCTCAGTCTCCTCCTTCAGTTTATAATCCATATCAATCACTCTAGTTATAGGGTTCCCTTAGGCTCTGGCTTGGGCTCATTCTCTTTTCTGTCTATATTCCCTCACTTGATTACCTTATCAGCATTCTTGTTTTAATTATTATCTTATGCAGATGACTACCAGATCAACCCTTAAGGAATCTGGCATAGTTACCTATATATCCAGTTCTAAGCTCTCTCTTTAGCTGTAGTGGGTGGAAGAAAACAATTTATATTTTGCATTTTAGCCAAAATCTGCCAGAATCAATTCATTAATATTAGAGCATTTCATCTTGGATAAATCACTCTGCTAATAAAAATACCCTCTGACCCAAGTATATCCAGCTTACATTTTATAATAATAATGAAACAAAAAAAATGAAATATCACCACAAAGTAAAAGATAGTTCAGGTTTAGGGTTTTTGATTTATCAAACAGAACCATAGTAATGTTGATGCCAAGGCATAAACTTACTTGAAGTAAGTATCTTCTTGAAAATAACTATGCCTTCTCTAAAGAACAATCCATTTCCCATCTGTGCATTGTCCTAACTCTTCCACATGCCTAAAAGGCATTCCTTACTTTCTTTTACCTTTTAGAATCCCTAATTTCCTTTGAGACTGAACTCAAGGTATTACTTCTATGTGAAGCCCTTCTTGCTCCATTTATCTGCTAGCTTCCATTTCTGCCCCACCCCCACTATCACCCATCACTAACTATTTTGAATTTAACTTTATAAAGTCATTGTCTCTGATGAGGGATGACTCCCAATAGGTTCAGCAGGAACTCTGATCTTATCTAAGACCAGAACCTTCAATTCAGTCTGGAAAGAATTCAGTAGGCCTAAGCAGACTTGGAGTCAGAGTTGAAAAAGTTTATTATACGCTTTACAGCAGGCAAGGATCCTTAGGGGACTTGCAACCTTAAAGGGGTAGAATTAAGGTTTATAAAGAATCATCCATAGTAGAACCCAATTATGCTAACTAGGTGATTAAGGGTGGGATTAGGGAGGAGTTAAGGTGGGGCCTGTGTAATGTAACTTCACAGGTGTATTGCCCATGATTCACTGGGGAAAAGCCCAAGGGGGGGGCGGGGCTACCTAGAGGCGTGGCTTTAGTATTGAGACATCACTAAGTCAATGAGAGGTCAAGGGCTGATGGAGAAGTGCCCAGTTTGCTACCCATCAGTGTCATGCTTGACAGGATTGATGTCTGGGAATGATTGATGTCTGGGAACCAAGGTTAACCGGAGACTCAGTGGATAATAGGCAAAGGAGTTAACCCAGAGATAGGGTCCTGAAGGGTTCATTGAGGCAGCCAAGGAGTCAACCTAGAGATAGGGTACTAAAGAATCAATGGGGGCAGCGGGACACTATGCAAGGGGGAGATAATAGTTGCCTAAGCTGGAATGTTTATAGATACTTTTGTGAAGGATTGATAGGTATAGCTTGTTAGTGTTTCAAGGCTGAGATAAACAATCCATGAGTTGTTGCTGGGCACAATTAATGCTTTGAAACTAGGGGCAGGGGGAGGAGGGACAGAGTTAATGCTCTGAGACTGGGGTGGGGTGGGGAATGGAGTGTGATTTTACAAACTGGTTTTACAAATTGGTGTTACAAAGTTTTACAGACTGATGTTACAAATATAGATCCCAAGCACCCCATCATTTCTGATGTTACAAATCGGTATTACAAATTGAGTTTACAAATAGATTTTACAAACATAGATCCCAAGCACCCCATCGTCTCCACTAATAAAAGCCCCTTTAGAGAAGGAACTGTTTCACTTTTGTCTTTTTATCCCTGGCACCTAGATCAATTCTTAGTATATAAGAGGAATTTAATAAATGCTTTTTGATTAATTGATTGATCAAAAGAAGTGACCTGAGAGAAGTTTAGAGAAATTGATTAAATGATTAAATCATACTCCCTGAGATAACTGATGAAATCTGTGTGCAGGTTGAAGCATATTTTTTTCACTTTCCATATTTTTCTTACTTTTTCAATGCAATATGGCTGATATGGAAATATGTTTTGATAATGTAACATATATAATGGGTATTACATTCCTTTTCTTCTCAATTGGTGGAGGAGGAATGGAAGGAGGGAGAGAATTTGGAACTTGAAATTTTAAAATGAATTTAAAAAATAAATTTTGTTTGTTATTTAGTCATTTTTCAGTCATGTCTGATTCTTCATAACCCCTTCTGGGGTTTTTTGGTAAAGATACTGGAGTGGTTTGCCATTTCCTTCTCCAGCTCATTTTATAGATGAAGAAACTAAGACAAACAGGGTTGAGTGATTTGCCCAGGGTCACACAGCTAACAAGTGTCTGAGGCTAAATTTGCACTCACAAAACTATGTCTTCCTTCACTTAAGGTCTGGCCTTCTATTTACTGTGCCACCTGGCTACCGCACCCCTCAAAAATAAAATTCAAAACCACTCATTAATTAATTTTTAAAAATAAATTTAAAACCATGAGCATCTTAGACTAGATAGAGAAGAACCCGTGAAAGTAATGGAGGGTGGCAGAGGGCACAGCATTTGAATGACACCATATGCCCTGGATCCTGACTGCTGGATAGGACTATACATTGATCACAGCATTGCATACTTTTTACTAGCTGAAAGTCACTTTGAAAGATTTGTCAACCTTAAATGAGAAGAGAGAATAAATTGTTAATTTTAGTAATTGAATATTAGTTAAGAATCACAGGAGAAAGGGAAAGTTTGGAGTGGCTGAGGTGAGAAAGTGAATATTATATAAGCTAACCATATAGTTTTGATGTTTCTGTTAAAGGAACACTATTATCAGGATATTTCCTTCCTTTTGGCTCATTCACTTACCACCCACTCCCCCAAACTCCCAACACACACACACACACACACACACACACTCACTCTCATTCTCTCTCTCTCTCTCTCTCTCTCTCTCTCTCTCTCTCTCTCTCTCTCTCTCTCTCTCTCTCTCTCTCTCTCTCTCTCTCTCTCTCTCTCTCTCTCTCTCTCTCTCTCTCTCATATCAAATAGCCAATATTTAGAGTTTGAAAAAGACCTTAGAAGTAATCTAGTCAAAACTCCTAATTTCACAGGGGAGGAAGGAAAACAAGTACACATGTGATGTCTAGATTATGCCAGGCAGAGTGCTAAGAGCTTTACTACAAAAATTTTCTCATTTGATCCTCACAGCAACCTTGCAAGGGAGGTACTGCTATTGTACCCCTCTTACAGTTAAGGAAATTGAGTCAAACAGAGGTGGAGCAACTTGCCCAGGCTCACACAGTTAACGTCTGAGGCCAGATTGGAGGTCCGGCCTTCCTGACTCCACGCTCTGGACTCTATCCACTGGGCTACAAGCTGCCTCCAAGTTGGATGTAAATTCCTAAGTTGAATGTCAGTTCTCTTTTCTGTCTTTATTTCAGTAACTGCCTGTCACAGTTCCTTGCAGAGCATAGGCACTTAGTAAATGTTGGATTGAATTGAATTGGATTGGGTTAAATGAGCTGCTTCTACTCAGCATACAAGTGAGACACAAAACATCTAAATTTCAGGAGCAGTTCCTAGGCTGTGAATTAACCCACTGTGCTGAACTTGTAAATCTAGGTCATAAAATTAATAGTGTTTTAGGACACCCATTTATTTTTATATCTTCTGTCTATTTACTTTCTACCTATTCATTAATTTATCTATCAATCTAACCATGTATTTATTAATTCATTTATTCTTTATTTGCTTATTTATACTGATCTGGCTTGGTTTGGGGGCAGCTAGGTGGCACAGTGTATAGAATACTAGATCTGGAGTCAGGAAGATTCATCTTCCTGAGTTCAAATCTGGCCTCAGACACTTACTAGCAGTGTGACCACTCCAGTATCTCTGCCAATAAAACTCCAAATGGGGTCACAAAGAACTAGACATGACTGAAATTATTCAACAACAAGGGTTGGTTTACCCTTGTCTGGCACAGACACTCCCCTCCCCTCTTAAGACTTTACTTTACAGGTGCTGAAAGTAGTTCATACATTGAATTGTCTTTAACGTGGTTGCAGGTCAGAACTCCCAGGCTCAAGCAATCCACCATCCTCTGACTCCCCTGGTAGCAAGAATTATGGGAATGCACCATCATTCCGGGATGTGGCATCCATCTTGATGAAGAAATTTTTTTCAATTCAATTGAATAACATTCATTAAGTGCTTACTTTGTGCCAAGCTCTGGGGATACTAAAAGAGGCAAAAGCACCGGCCCTCAAGGAGCTTGCAATCTAATGGGGTCGTCAACATATAGGCAAATATCTACAAAATGAACTATACACAGGAGAAATAGGAAATGATTAAGAGAGGGGAAAGTGCTAGAATTAAGAGGTGTTAGAGAAGATTTTTTATAGAACGTGGGATTTTAGATGGGACTTCAGAGTGTTAGGGAGAGGGTCAATAGTTGAAGTGGAGGAGGGAGAGCATTGTAGGCATGGGGGATTGCCAGAAAAAATGCCCAGAGTCAAGATAGAGAGTGCCTTGCTCATGGAATAGCCAGGAGGACAGTGTCATTGGAATAGAGAGTACATGTGGAGAGTAAGGTACAAGAAGGCTGGAAAAGTAATATGTAACTAGGTCATGAAGGACTTTGAATGCCAAATGCTTCTTGAGGCAATACAGAGTCACTGGAGTTTATTGTGTAGGAAGTATGACATGACCAGACCTACATTTAGGAAAATCACTTTAGTGACTGAATGGAGAATGGATGGGAGTGGGGAAGAGGTCTGAAGCAGGCAGAACCACTAGCAGGCTGGGGCAGCAATCAAGGCATGAGGTGATGATAAAGATCTTACTAACATACTTAACTCCTGTAACTCCAGCACTATACCCTGGAACCACTTAGAAATTCAGAGTTTATAGATCATGATCTAAAGGCCAGGGCATGCTGGTCACTGCTTGACAACAATTCTGTGGGTGGTGGTGGGAAGATGTATGCAGAATACATTTTTAAAATTGAATCTGCATTATTTAAAGGAAACATTCAGTAGTATCAGACTTTAAACTATATTGTAAGGTTAAGAGTATTGTTCAAGTATAAAATAAATAATTTTTATTATTTTAAATTAAAATTTTCTTGTATAAATAAAACCTATGTAGCAAAGAATAGAAGGAATTAAGAATATTGGAGGGAAAACTTTCATAGACAGTCTCTCAGATAGGATGTGATTGGTTGGAATATTTCTGTGGCGTAGGAAATGATGAGCTGGTTGACTTAGAAAAACATGGTAGTGGAGGAGAGAGAGAGCCTTGTAGGCATGGGGGATTGCCAAAAAAAAAAATGCCCAGAGTCAAGATATAGAGTGTCTTGTTCATGGAACAGGATTTATGAAGATACTATTGGATTTATGAAGATACTTTCCACCTTCAAAGAAACAGATGACAAATGGAAATAAACATAGTAAGGGCTTACATATATGTGTATAAGTGTATATGTGTATGTTTATAGATATCTACATATATGTATATATATCCACACTTAATTGTAGCCTTCTTTAGGGTGGGGAGATGGGGAGGGTGGGGCATGGAGTAAAGTAAAAAGTGCACAGCAGAGAACCAAAGAAAATCTATAAGGAAGCAAAGAAAAGCTGAGTAGGTTTGAAAACAACATGTAGTTTTTGTTATATAGATTTTCTTGAAATGGAAATTTATTGTTTTAAATTGAATCCCCTCATGTTCTGCTGTGTACATGGCGATTTTTTTCTCATTTTGTATTTAAGTTTAAAATAAATTTTAAAAATTAGAGAAAATATAATATGCATTATTAAAATGTTACCCCATCACTTTCATAAATCTAGAGACAATCAACAAAACAACGTAGTGTTTTCTGATTTCCAAGTTCATGAAGGTAGTACAAGCTAACTCCGCCCCTACAAAAATATATGGATAACACTTGCAGTTTGAGCCATTGAGAAGCGGATACCTTGTATCTCCATACACTTCAAAAGTAGTTTTAGTTATCACTGGTTAGGTAAGTGCAGCTAGCTAGGTGGCACAGTAGATAGGTCATCAAGCCTAGAGTCAGGAAGACCTGAGTTCAAATCTGACCTCAGACACGTGCTATCTGTGTGTCCATGGGCAAATCATTTAACCCTGTTTGCCTCAGTTTCCTCATCTGTAAAATAAGTTGAAGAAAGAAATGGCAAACCTTTCCAGTGTCTGCCAAGAAAATCCCACACGAGGTCATGAAGTTTCAGACATGCCTAAACAACAACAAAAATCCAAAGCTGCACAGTTTTACGTAATAAAGGCAGTAATTCAGGCTAGGTGGAATGACTGGTTTCTTTACCCTTTGCTGTTTTGCTAAACCACAGATGATTGTGGCAATTGCTAACCCTAAATCAAGTAGCTGTCTGGATAGAGAGAAAGAATGAAAGAAAGGGACAGTGAAAGAGAAAGAGAGAGAGAGACAGAGAGAGAGAGAGTGGGTGGGAGGAGGTGTAAGTGCAAGCAGGTGGGGTTTTTGTTGTTTTCTTTTTGGAGCTTAGTTTCCCAGGCTCAGGTTAAATTGTAAACGTTTGAAATATTAATCTCCTTTGAATTATGATAATTCACAGTGTTGTAAGGTAACCCAAATCACATGCCACCTGGTTTGGAGCCCATCATTAAGCCCCTTTATATTTGTCTTTGTTTTTATCATAAACACTGTAACTGCTTGTATCAGCTTAAATGCCTAGTCCTGGGTAAGAGTTACCCAAGGCATAGTCCCGACCCCTTATCTTTTTTTTTTTTTTTGCCTTTTAGAGGGCAATTGGGGTTAAGTAACTTGCCCAAGGTTACACAGTGAGTTTTTTGTGTGTGGGTGTTAAGTGTCTGAGGCCTGAGCAAACTCTGGTCCTCCTGATTCTGGGGCCAGAGCTTTACTCACTTTAGCCACCCCTCTTATCTTTTCTTAAGTTAGAACTTCCCTAAATCAGTAAGCCTTGAAACAGCAGCATGTATAAGGATTATGGTGCAAGCCTGTATAGAGATCATGGGGCAAGTCTATCCCATGCAAGAGACCACCCTGTTCCAGGATGCTGACCAAGCAAGGTCCCCCACACCCTTCACTCAGAACATGACCCTGACCTGTTCCATGACCCTAGACTGTTTGGGGAATTTCACTACTCCTGTGCCCTCCACCCTGTTCTAGGAAGGACCCTGGTCATATCATTGTACCCTTGTGCCACGTTTTCCAAATTAGTCCTGAACTATGGATCCAACCAATGGCTGGTCTTGGCTAGCTCCCCTCCCTAGTTGTGGTTTTTGCCTTTATAAGCCCTGTCTATACCCCAACTCAGGGCTGCCTGATTTGAGTGTATACTCTAGGCAATTAAGCGCTTGATCAATAAATCCACACCCAAATTTACCCTGCACCCAGGCCTCAGCTCGATCTTATTCTCTTTACAACAACAGCTGTGCTGAGTCAAATAGGTTTCGTGCCTTCTAGCTCTAACCAATCAGGGGCCCAGACTTTCTGGGAGGTCGCTATTTTGCTTTGGGGGTTCTCTCATGAGAAGGATCTTTTGATTTCCTGGTTAACACTCTGAGTTATGTTCAGAGCCCCCCAACTACTTAGATGTCTGTGCTCCTTCAATCTAGTGATGTATGTAAAGTGTATAGCAATATTCCTTTACTCAGACAATTGGAGTCTTCTCTGTTGGTCTTTGTGCTAATTTCTCTGCTTGTATTTTCTACTTATCTGTCTTTCTTGGATTCCCACTTCTTTATTAAAGTAAGATTGTTAACTCCTTTAAAGCTGTCTTTCCTTCAGCAAAGCAGATCAAACAGCTTGTGCTAACAGATCATCCTGGGTGTGCTAGGGTGCTTGCTAATATATTTGGCATAGCAGGCAGGATCTGCATAGCCTAAAGGAAAGCATGGAGTGTAGTGAGACTGGGCTAGTTGTTGGCCCAGTTATTGTGTTGCTTTTTGTCATCAACCTGAGAAAAATTGAATGAGCAAAATTAGCAGGAGTGGTTTCCCTGGTGTCCAGAGCAGAACCCCGGAAGATAACTTCTCCTTCCCCCTCCCTACCCCATTAACACTGCTGAGAAGAAAAGTCAGAGGAGTAACTGTGGGAGGAAAACAAGCTTATAGGGTATGGGGATGGCCAGAGACTGAACCAGGGCTTGAGTGGAGTAACCCTGTCCCAGACTGCGAAAGCCCTCAAAAGTATATTGTATTTAGAGCACAATCCGGAGTGCACCCCTCACCCCAGACCTTGAAATGGGGGCTAGAGCAGTATTTGGAAGTAGCAGAAGCAGTGGAGGTGAAATGGAGATGGAGTGGAGAGCTGCCTGTGTGAAGACCCTGGAGCAGGAGCAGAGAGCTGCCTATGCTGGGACTAAGGCAGGAGCCAGGAGAGGACAGCATCTGTGGGAGGAAGAACCCGAGGCTGGGAATTCAGCCCCAGGGCGAGATAAAAACTTTGCAGCATGGCAGGACCACTGTGTGTGCTTTCCTTCTGCATTCCCTTGGGATGATTTTGGACCCAGGGGGTGGGGTTTTCTATGGTGGGGGGGGGAAGTGCTTGGACCCCCAAGGACCCACCCTGTTGGCTTTGTCACCCAACCACCCCTCAAAACTTGAAAGCAGGGCTGGAGCAGTGTTAAGACTGGGATGTGGCTCATTAGAGCATGCCTGCACCTGAAAGGGCCAAGAGGGAGCCTGCAAAGGCAGTGTAGGGAGAAGGACACACCCGAAAGAGGACTTTTACTTTTACATTTTTGTTTTGGATTGAGGGAGAAGGAGCTGGCTGCTCACTTCCCAAAGATTTTGACCCCCAGGGAATATATAGGGTGTGGGGTATGTTATGCTAAGTTATATACTTTTGTGTTTGTTTAAGGTCACATGGCCACCTTGGTAATGAGTTGTTATGTAGCTATGTATTTTGTAAACGTGAAGCTCATGATGTGTTTATTTTATGGGAATTATGTTGATCTGATATATATTTCTTACATGTTAATGCTGTTTTTTGTTCCAGGATCCATGGCCATAACAATCTCTTATTCACCTGTGTAGATTTTAAGGGCTAAGTATTAGATTGTAAAGGCCAGGATCCTGGAGGGGTGGAGTGTAAGTACAAGAAAGGTTGGATTTTTGTTGCTTCCTTTTTTGAGTTCAGTTTCCCAGGCTTAGGCTAAATTGTAAACATTTGAAACATTAATCTCCTTTGAACCCTGATAATTCACAGCTGTGCTGAGTCAAGTAGGTTTCATGCCTTCCAGCTCTGAGCCAATCAGGGACCAAGTCTTTGTTATATATTCTGAGAGGTTGCCCGTTTTGCTTTGGGGGTTCACTCATGAGAAGGATCTTTTGATTTCCTGGTCAAGACTCTGAGTAACCATATGTTCAGAGCCCCGCCCCCCCCCAACTGCTTAGATGACTGTGCTCCTCCAATCCAGTGATGTATGTAAAGTGTACAGCAATATTGCTTTACTTAGACAGTTGGAGTCCTGTCTGTTGGTCTTTGTGCTAATTTCTCTGCTTGTATTTTCTACTTATCTGTCTTTCTTGAATACTCACTTCTTTATTAAAGTAAGATTGGTAATTCCTTTAAAGCTGTCTTTCCTTTAGCAAAGCAGATCAAAGAACCTGTGCTAGGTCATCTGGAGTGTGGTAGAGTGCTTGCTAATACAGGAACGCAACATCAAGATGTGGGATTGAAAGGTCACATCTGACAAGCCTCCCCCAAAACCTCTTTTACAAAATGACCACAGAAAGCACCAAACTAAATTCTGAGCAGAGAAAGTCAACAAAAAAGTTATATTAAGTCATTTTTCCAACCAAGGGCAGCTTAGGAAGACAGAAAGGGAGGTTTATGGACCTCCATAGGTGGGGACAATCAGGAGGGGGCTGGCCAAGAGCACAATGTGGAAGAAATGGCATTGACTGGGTGTTATAGGGCAACAGAAATACCTGGTCAGAAAGAGATACTGGGGAACTCTCTGTACTAGAACTGGGTGCAGGATTGAATGACATTTAACAGCTCCATCACCCAGTACTGGGTCACAGTTCCATGTTAGAGAGAAGAGGATTAGACCATAAGGGAACATAGACCCCAACTGTGTAAGAACCAGAGTGAAGACCAGGAGGACAGTGACCACACATCTACCTGGATTATACCACACTGAAAGCACTGAAAACTCACAGGACCCCAGATCTAGTTGTGAAAGCAGAATAAGGACATAATAGACAGAAGAAAGCTTGTCACCCCCTATGCCACTCCCCACCCCTCTCCTCACACACACACCCAGAGGTAAGCAGAGTCCAATAATAATTCAATGTCCAAAGTCAATAAGTAGGCTGGAAAGATGAGTGAGCAACAGTAACAATAATAACAACAAAACCTGACCACAAAAATATACTATGGTGAAAGGGGACCTCAAGACATAAACTCAGAAGAAGATAATAACTTGAAAATACCTATAAGTAAAGCTTTGAGAAAAATGCAGAGAGAACACAAGTCCAACAAGAATTCTTAGAAGAATTAAAGAAAGATTTTTTTTAAGAAAGATATTTTTTAAAAATGAAATAAAAGAGGTAAAGGAAAAATTGGGAAATGAAATGAGAACTTGGCAAGAAAATTATGAAAAGAATTAACTGCTTGGTAAAAGTTACACAAAAATATTGAGAAAAAAAAAACTCCTTGAAAATCAGAATTAGCCAAATTGTAAAAGGCACAAAACTTCACTGAAGAAAATAACTCCTTAAAAATTAGAAGTGGATAAGTGGAAACTAATTATTCCAAGAAACAATAAAACCAAGTCAAGAACTGAAAAAAAATAGAAGAAAATATGGAATATACCCTTGGAAAAATGACTGACTAGAAAATAGATCAAGGGAAGATCATATAAGAATTATTATTCTACCTGAAAGACATGAACAGAAACAAAGCAAAGAGCCTTGACATCATATTTCAAAAAATTATAAAGGAAAATTATCCAGATACCTTAGAATCAGAAGGTAAAATAGAAGTTGAAATAATCTACTTTCTATTCCTCTTCAATATCCTCCAGAGGTCTATCATATCTAACTTATCTAAAATTCTATTTATCGCCTTAGCTTCTTTTTTATTTATTTTACAGTAAGATTTATCTAGATCTAAGAGGGGGTAAATTGAAGTCTTCCACTAGTATAGTTTTACTTTTCTCTTTTCTCCTGTAACTCATTTAATTTTTCCTTCAAGAATTTGGATGCTATGCCATTGGTGCACATGAGTTCAGTACTGACATTATTTAATCTATGGTACCTTAAAAAAAACATAGTTTGCTTGAATATCTTTTTCAATTAGGTGAATTTTTGCTTTTACTTTGTCTGATATCATCAGACAAAGAGAAATCCTGAGAGAAATCCCAAAATGAAAACTCCAAGGAATGTTATAACTAAAATTCAGAATTGCCAAGTCAAGGAGAAAATATTGCAAGAAAGAAAAAAAAATTCAAATGCTACAAAACCACAATAAAGATCACATAAAATTTAGTAGCCATCAACATAAAGGAGCAGAGAGCTTGAAATATGATATTCCAGAAGGCAAAGGAACTAGGATTACAACCAAGAATGACCTACCTGAAAAAATTCTGAGGGAAAATGGAGATTTAATGAAATCGAGAACTTTCAGTCATTCCTCATGAAAAGACCACTACTGAATAGAAAACTTCACATTCAAACACAAGAATTAAGAAAAGTATAAAAAGGTAAACACATAAAGGTATAAACAAGATTAAGCTACACTCATATACATGAAGATGATATATGCAACCTCAGACAATTGCATCATCATTATAGCAGTTAAAAAAATCTTCTCAGAGGGCATGGGTATGATTAGATTCTATTATAGATATATAATATATATATATTATAGATATATAATAGATATCTATTAAGATAATCTCAAAAGAAAAATTAAAGGGTGGGAAATAGTGATGGATTGGGAGAAGGGGTAAAGGAGAAGATCAAGGGAGATTATCTCACATAAAAGAGTTGTGCAAATAAGAATTTATACAACAGGGAGGAAATGATGCCGGGGTAACAGGCAGCACTTGAACCTTACTCTTACCTGAACTGGTTCAAGGAAGGAAGAATCCACACATTGGGGTACAGAATTTTATTTTATCCACCTGGCAAGTAGGAAAGGAAGGGGATAAGAGAAAGGAGGTAGATTAAGAGAAGCAATGGTTAGAAGCAAAACAAACTTTTGAGGAGGAGATAGGTTGAAAAAGAGAAGAATAAATAAAAGAGAATATGAAGAAGGAAAATACATATAGCCATTTCTGTTTTGCAGACCTTCCCCACCCCTCATGAGGCTCTGCATGGCCCTGTCCCCTCCATGGCTCTGCAGCTCCCTGAAGTTGGATTAGCATCAGTTCTTGGAGCAGAAGACCCTTGGTACAAGGCTGCACTGGCACTGCTGCCCCTGCTGATGTCTGCTGAGCCAGAGACAGTGACGATGAAGGATTTTGTCTTCTGCCTGCCAGATGTAAAGCAAGAACTGTCTGGAGTTAACAGTTATAACTGTAAATGTGAATGAACTCACCCACAAAATGGAATGAACTCACCTATAAAATGGAGAAAGATAGCAGAAGGAATTAAGAAACCAGAATCCAACAATATAATTTGTTTGCAAAAGACACATTTGAAACAGAAACATACACACAAGACTTAAAAATAAGGGACAGGAACAACATCTATTATGCTTCAAGTAAAGTAAAAAGGTAGGTATAGCAATGATGATATCAGACAAAACAAAAACAAAAATTCACCTAATTGAAAGAGATATTCAAGCAAACTATGTTTTTTAAAAGGTACCATAGACAGTGAAATAATGTCAGTACTAAACTCATGTGCACCAATGGCATAGCACCCAAATTCTTGAAGGAAAAGTTAAATGTTACAGAAGAAAAAAGAAAAGTGAAACTATACTAGTAGGGGACTTCAATTTACCCCCCCTCAGACCTAGATAAATCTAACCATAAAATAAATAAGAAAGAAGATAAGGTGATAAATAGAATTTTAGATAAGTTAGATATGATAGACCTCTGGAGAATATTGAAGAGGAATAGAAAGAAATATAACTATCTCATCTGTGCATGGCACCTTTACATAAACTGATCATGCATTAGGGCATAAAAATCTCACAAATTCATAAAAGCAAATATATTACATGCACATTTTTGGCCCTAATACAGTTAAAAATTACAACCAATAAAGGGTCTTTGAAACTTAGGGTAAAAATTAATAGGAAATGAAATAATCTAATACTAAAGAATAAGTGGGTTAAAGACCAAATCATAGGAACAATAAATATGTTTAAAGATAATAACAACAATGGGATAACATAACAAAATTTGTGGGATGTAGCCAATGGAATACTTAGGAGAAATTTGATATTTCTAAACACTAGCATTAATAAAAGAGATAAAGAGAAAATATATTAATTGGCATACAACTAAAAAAATTGGGAAAGGAACATGTTAAAAATCCCTAATTAAATCCCAAAATAGAAATCCTGAAAAATCAAAGAGAATATTAATAAAATTTAAAAAATAAAAATCTTCAAATGACTAGAACTAGGAATGAGTTTTCTGAAGGAAAAAAAACAATAAAATAGAAAAACTGTTGACTGATTTGTTTTTTTTTTAAAAAGCAGAAAACCAAATTACCAATATGGAAAATAAAAAGTGAATATGCAACAAATGAAAATGGCATTAAAGCAATTATAAGAAGCTACTTTGCCCAACTAAATTCCAATAAAACTGGTTATCTTAATAAAAAAGATTAATATTTACAAAAATATAAATTGTCCAGGTTAACAGAAGAGAAAATAAAATGTTTAAATAACCCTTTTTTAGAAAAAGAACTTGAAGGAGTCATATAAATTAACTCCCTAAGGAGAAAAAATTATAGGACCAGATGGATTTACAAGAGAATTCTACCAAACATTTAAAGAATGATTAATTCTTGGGGGCAGCTAGGTGGCATAGTGAATAGAGCACCAGCCCTGCAGTCAGGAGGACCTGAGTTCAAATCTGTCTTCAGACACTTAACACAATAACTAGCTGCATGACCATGGGCAAGTCACTTAACCCCAATTGCCCTTCAAAAAGCAAAAAAAAAAGATTAATTCTAACACTATATAAATGTTTTTTAAAATAGGTAAAGAAGGAGTCCTACCAAATTCATTCTATGGCAAAAT
Organism: Petaurus breviceps papuanus; assembly: GCF_028583685.1. Lineage (NCBI taxonomy): Eukaryota > Metazoa > Chordata > Mammalia > Diprotodontia > Petauridae > Petaurus > Petaurus breviceps. The sequence goes on from NW_027187347.1 coordinate 3,336,819, forward strand.
GTCATTATGTTACCTAAGCCAGGGAGATCAAAAACAAATAAAACTATAGACCAATTTCCCTAATGAATATTAATGCAAAAATTTTAAGTAAATACTACATCCATATGTGATCCATAGGGATCCATTTCTATATGGCACCTCTGCCCTAGCAGGCTGGAGTCAAGGTGGCAAGATGGCAGCCCAGAAGAAATGAATACGAGAAGCTGTTTGCACATATTATTGTCCATAAAGGGCATATAGTATAATGATTTACCACTCACACTTCTACTGATGGTGTATTTGTGGTAGATTAGACTCTGGGTTAATAAGGGAAATGTTCTATTACTACTTTTCTTACTATAATATTTCATTAAATGCATTGGCTTTGAACTAATCATGCCATCTGGTTGGCTAGAAAATAAATAATTTAATTGGTGGGGGCTTGAGAAGTAAGGGTTTTTTTTTTTTAATCTAAAACATTTCCATATTTTTCATTTTATACAAGAAGCCTCAAATAAAAGGGAGAAAAATTAAAGAAAGAAAGCATGCTTCAGTCTGTATTCAATCAATATCAGTTCTTTCTCTGGAGGTGGATAGTAGACTTCAGCATTAGTCCTTTGAGATGGTCTTGGATCATTGTATTGCTAAGAATAACTAAATCATTCACAGTTCTTCACTGAACAATATTGCTCTTACTGTGTATAATGTTATTCATCTCATTTTGTTCACTTCACTATGTATCAGTTCATGTAAATCTTTTCAGGTTTTTCTGAAATCATCTTGTCATTTCTTAAAGCACAATAATATTCCATTATAATCATATACCATAGCTTGTTTAGCCATTCTCCAATTGATGGCCATCCCTTTGATTTCCAATTTTTAGCCACCAGAAAAAGGGCTGATTTTATACATATATATATATATTGTGTGTGTGTGCAAATAGATCCTTTTCCCTTTTTTTGGGATGTCTTTAGAATATAGACCTAGCAGTGGTATTGCTGGATTAAAGGCTATGCACAATTTAGTTGTTCTTTGGGCATAGTTCCAAATTGCTCTCCAGAATGGTTGGATCAGTTCACAACTCCACCAACAGTGCATTAGCACCCCAGTGTTCACACATCTCCTCCAACATCCAACATTTTTCTTTTTTTCATACCAGTCACTCTGATAGGTGTGAGGTGGTATCTCTAGTTGTTTTAAGTTGCATTTCTCTGATCAATAATGATTTGGAGCATTTTTTTCCTGACCATAGATAGCTTTGATTTCTTTGTCTGAAACTGCTTGTTCATATCCTTTGACCATTTATCAATTGGGGAATGACTTGTATTTTTATAAATTTAACTCAGTTCTCTTTATTATTGAGAAATGAGGTCTCAATCAGAGATGCTTGTTGCAAAATAGTTTTCCCAGTTTTCTACTTTCCTTATGCTTTTGGTTGCATTGATTTTACTTGCGCAAAAACTTTTTACTTCTATATGATCAAAATTATCTATTTTACATTTTGTAATGCTTTCTATATTTTCTTTGGTCCTAAATTCTTCCCTTATCCACAAATCTGACAAATAAACTATTCCATGCTCTCTTAATTTGCTTATGATATCACCCTTTATGTGTCTATCATGTTCCCATTTTGACCTTATCTTGGTATGTGGTGTGAGATGTTGGTCTATACCTAGTTTCTACCATAATTTTTTCCAGTTTTCCCATCAGAACTAAGTTCTAGAGGAATTCAGACCCAAAGAATACTTCAAATCTGGGACAACTCTTTTGGGTCCCTCACATGAAAGAAGGGATTGCACAAGTTACTGCTAACATCATCCATGGCATATAATAGGCTCTTTATAAATGCTGGTTAGGTGACTGGAGTAAATTGTATAAAGTGATCCCAGGTGATTTATTCCTTTCTAAAAGATATTTGCTTTACTTTGCTTCTTCAGGAGCTTAACAAATATGTTCTCTGGAAGTCATGAAGATGCAGTCACTACTTAAACTTTATCTTCTGAATGTCCTTGTACAATCTCTGATTGCATCTGATGGTAAGCTTTATTATTGTGTACAGAGGGAATATCATGTATTGGAGAGGGGGGATGGTTCTTAACCTGGGATCTTCTTTGAAAATATTTTTTAACTGTTTAATTTTTTGTAATACTATGTATTTTATTTTACATATTTAAAAATATTCCTCAGGAGTTGGGGAAATATGAAAAAAAACTTCTTAGTAAAACTGAAAATATTTTAAAAATCATATTTCTTTGTTCTAGAAGCCCTTTGAAACTGCCTTTTTGAAGGTTGGTTAAACTAGGTTAATAACAAAATGCCTTTCTTGGGAAAATGGATTAAGAATGGTTATCAAAACCCAGAAAAAAGACTATCTCTAGATCAGCAGTATCAAACATGTGACTGCACAAGTTTAGACAGACACTCTGGAAGCAGCTTGAACAGATTAAAATAGGATTGGTAAATATTTGACAAAATAAAAATACAGTAAAATATAAATCATGTTAATATGTTCACACATGTACAATTTATTGGCACTCCCTCAACCCTTTGAGTTTGAAATCATTGCTCTAGATAATTTCCTGCCCCATCCCTTGAAGTGATTGAGCTATTGACCCATCTAGGCAGTCCCTATTTTGTCTATATGCTGAAATTATTGTTACTATAAACCACCCTTCGCCATTCTGAAAGGATGATACTGATTGAAATTCAGAAAGGAGATCCTTTTCAATCCCTGAGGAAAATGATCCAGGAAGGAACTGAATTATGACTATTCTGGAAGCTGATCCTGTATTTTGACATTCTATCATCTTTTTCTTGTTTAAGATTCCTATAAATGTTACCTCCAATTGTCTTACGATAGACACATGTTGGAGGGCATGGGGGAAATATGTTAGTTTGAGTATCTTTTTCTAGGATAAAGTAGTTCAGATATTAGAATTATATTAAATAAAATTATTTCTGGCAGACTTATTCTTAAATGCAGAATACAGAACAGAGTCATTCAATATGTCAAGGCAGTCAACATGCACCTAGTACCAGGAATTATGCTAAGCTCTGGTGATAGGAAGAAAGGTTTAAAAAAGTCAAAGTTTGGAAATAAAATATATTTATATACAAATAAGGATATGTGCAGAATTAATTGGAGATAATCAACAGAGGAAAGGTACTAGCATTAAGGGGAATTGGGAAAGGCACCTTAAGATGAGATTTTTAGTTGGGACTTGAAGGAAGACAGGAGGCATAAATAAAGAGGTAGAGAATTCTAGGCATGGGGGACTTCCAGTGAAAATACATAGAGAAGAAGGGAAAGAAGGGGTCCTATCAAATTCCTTTTATATCAGAAATATGGTACTGATACCTAAACCAGAAAGAGAAAAGCAGAGAAAGAAAGCTATAGACCAATTTCTCTAATGAATATTTATGCAAAAAATTTTAAATAAAATAATTACAAGGAGATTGCAGCCATTTACCACAAAGATCATACACTATGAGCAGGTGAGATTTATACCAGGAATGCAAGGTTGGTTCAATATTAGAAAAACTATCTGCATAATTGACCATATCAATAACAAAACCATCAAAATTCATGCAATTATCTCAATAGAAGCAGACAAAAAAACTTTTGAGAAAATAAAACACTCATTCCTGTGAAAAACACTAGAGAGCATAGGAATAAATGGAGCTTTCCTTAAAATGCCAAGTGCTATCTATATAAAACCATCAGCAAGCATTGTCTATAATGGGTATAAACTTAAAGCCTTTCCAGTAAGATCATGGGTGAAGCAAGGTTACCCATTATCACCATTATTATTCAGTATTAGTTTAGAAATGCTAACTATAGCCATAAGACAAGAAAAAGAAATTGAAAGAATTAGAATGTCCTTAAATAAAGAAACAAAACTGTCTCTCTTTGCAGATGATATGGTGGTTTAGAAAATCAACTAAAAACTAGTTGAAATAATTATTAATTTCAGCCAAGATGCAGGATATAAAAATAAGCCCACATAAATCATCAACATTTCTATATACTGCTAACAAAACCCAGCAGGAAGAGATAGAAAGAAAAATTCCACTTAAAATAACTACAGACAGTATAAAATACTTGGGAATCTACCTGCCAAGACAAATCCAGGAACTATATGAATACAATTTCAAAAGACTTTTCTCACAAAAGTCAGGTCTAAACAATTGAAGAAATATTAATTGCTTATGGGTAGGACAAGCCAATATAATAAAAATGACAATTCTATTTAAATCAATTTACTTATTCAGTGCCATATAAATCAAACTGCCAAAAATTATTTTACAGAGCTAGAAAAAATTATAACAATTCATCTGGAAGAACAAAAGGTCAAGAATATCAAGGGAATCAATGAAAATAAAATGTGAAGAAAGGTAGCTTAGAAGTACCAGATCTCAAACCGTATTAAAAGGAGATATTCATCAAAACAATCTGGTGCTAGCTAAGAAATGGAGGGGTGAATCAATAGAATATATTAGGTATGCTATACACAGTAGTAAATAACAATAGTAATTCAGTGTTTGATAAACCCAAAGATCCAAAAGTTTGGGACAAGAAATCACTATGTGACAAAAATTGCTGGGAAAGCTAGAAAAAACACTTTGAGTGAAACTAGGTATGGACCAGTATCTCCTACTGTATATCAAGATAAGGTCAAAATGGGTACCTGATTTAAATATAATAGGTGATATCTTAAGCAAATTAGGGAAGTATGGAATATTTTGCATGTCAGATTTATGGATAGGAAGAATTTTTTTTTTTTTTGCTTTTTGGAGGGAGGAAGGTAGGGCAATTGGGGTTAAATGACTTGCCCAAGGTCACATGGCTAGTTTTTGTGTTGTGTCTGAGGTCAAATTTGAACTCAGGTCCTCCTGACTCCAGGGCTGGTGGAGTCACTATGCCACCTAGCCACCCCCTATAGGAAGAATTTATGGCCAAACAAGAGATAGAGAACATTATGGGATGTAAATTGGGTAATTTTGATTATATCAAATTTAAAAAAGTTTTCATACAAACCAATGCAGCCAAGATGAGAAGTAAAGCAGGAAGCTGGGGGGAAATGAAGAGCAAGTTTCTCTGATAAATGCCTCATTTTGTAAATATATAAAGAAGTGAGTGAAATTTATAAGAAAATGAATCATTCCCCAATTGATAAATGGTCAAGGGATATGAACAGTCAGTTTTCAGAAAAAGAAACCAAAGTTATCTAACAGTCATATAAAAAATGCTCTAAATCACTATTAATTAGAGAAATGCAAATTAAAACAACTCTAAGGTACCACCACCTCATACCTCTCAGATTGACTAATATGACAGAAAAGGAAAATGAAAAATGTTGGTAGGATGTGGAAAGATTGAGAAACTAACACACTGTTAGGGGAGTTGTAAACAGATCCAACTCTTTCTGGAGAGCAATTTGGAACCACACACAATGGAATATAAAACTATAATCTGACCCTCCAATATAACTACTAGACATATGCCCAAAGAGATCAAAGAAAAAAGGAAAAGGATCTATATGTACAAAAATATTCATAGCAGCTCTTTTTGTAATGGCAAAAAAATGGGAAATTGAGGGGATGCCCATCAATTGGAAAATTGTTGAACAAGTTGTAGTATGTGATTATGATGTAATACTATTGTGCTATTAGAAATGACAAGCAGGATGCTTTCAGAAAAACCTGGAAAGGCTTACATAAACTGATGCAAAGTCAATTGAACAGAACCAGGAGAACATTGTACAAAGTAACAGCACTTTTGAAGTAGATGTAGTTATTAATCTCATTTTGCAGAAGAAATTGAGACATAGGTAAGTTAAACAACCAGCTCGTATGTATTTGAGTTAGAATCTAAACCTTAGGTCTTCTTGACTTCAGACTTCGCTCTCTAGTAATTACTACAGACTACCATGCAATCTCAAAAATTCCCATTATCTCATAGACTCTGACCATTGAAGACTATTCTCTTTTGGTATGATTATTTAAGGTTTTTACAGGGAGAAAGGAAAATCAAGGGGGTTAGAATTCCATATTTATTCCCAAAGGCATGCTGATAAATCTTTAAGAAACAATTTTCTCCCCAAAAGAAAAGGTAATTATGACACACTTTTAAATTTAATCTGCATCATTAATATTTTCTCCATCACTTTGGCTAGAAATCAACAAAACAATAAATTAAGCCCTGACTTGTAGTGTTTTCTGATTTCTAAGGTATAAATGTTCATTCTGAAAATTTAACAAATGGCTCACTAACTCCAGCTCATCTCTGTTTGTATCCCACAGAAGAATTTTTGCTCTTTTCCCTGAATCTTTTAGAGTCCTCAGAAAATTATTGAATAGGTGAAGTCTTCCCAAATCCCCTTTATTTCTCTTTCCTTTTTCTACAACTCCCTCCATCACATATTACATCCAAACCTGTCATGACCATATCTTTGCATGTCTCTGTTCTGTGTGTAGTTGCCTTGGGGTTCTCGTCTGGCTAATCTGATTAATCCATAATAATAATAAGTATATGCTATACATATATAATATGTTTAAATGTTATATACAGACATTCATATATATTATGTATACAAGCATATATGTGATATACACAAACATACTACACACACATATAGCTTTAAAGTTTACAAAACACTTCTCATGCGCTGTCTCATTTCGGCCTTAACAACAACTCTTGTCAGGTATTACCTACATTTACAGATGAATAAACTAAGCCTAAGAGAGTACTATGTCACACAAAAGTGTCTAAGGCAGTATTTGAACTAGATTCTTATTGAGTCCAAGCCCAACTAGCCACTAAACCACTTAACTAGGTTCTTCTAAAATTATTACATTTATTAGAAATCATTGGTGCTACCACCTCCCTATTAGTACATTTACATTGTTAACAGGAGTGCTCTGAAGACAAAATGGAAGGCAGGCCATGGGCCACGGAAGGTGCTTGGAGACATCTAAGCAACCATCTCTTCTGCCTATGCTCAAGCCTGGTTATAATTGCCAAAGTTAGTTCAATTCAGTTGAAGAAATATTTAATGAGAATCTACAATTTTCCTAGAATCATCACTATTTAATTTTGGATCATAGAACAACAATACAGAAAAAGAAGAGTTAGCAATGGAAAAAACAAGAGACCATTAGTCAAGAGACTTGGGTTCTAATCCTGGATCTGCCACTAACTAAATGTATGACTGAATAAATCATTTAATCTCTGTTGGCCTCAAGTTTCTTCATATGCAAGATGAAAAGATTGTTGGAATTAGATGGCTCTTAAGCGATCACTTAGTACAACCTATATATGTTTCAGCCTTATAGTATGTGATTTAGGATCACCCTCTATAACATGTGCTCAATATGACTTAAACCATTAGAACTCTGCCAATTTTGGTGTTTTGGGCAAGAGGAAAACAGCACAAGTAATAAAAGTAAAGATAAAATTATGTGAAAATAATACATGTAATTAAGACAAATTCAGTGGTGGCAGTGAGGGGGAAGGACTGGTTTTGGTGTAGGAGTTTCCCAGCCTGGGCTCCATGAGAGCCGAGACAGAATCTCATTCACCCTTTATTTCTCCTTCTTTTTTCAACAACTCCCTCCATCACATATTACCTCCAAACCTGTCATGCCCACATCTTCACATGTCTCTGTTCTGTATCTAGTTAGTTGCCTTGGGGTTCTCTTCTGGCTAATCTGATTAGTCCATAATTATAATAAGTATATGCTATACACATATAATATGTTTAAATGTTGCATGCAGATATTAATATATGTTATATATTCATACATATTATATATATGCACATATCTATATGTGATATACACAATATCTGATATACACAAGATCTGCAAGATTAAGGGGTTAAAACTGAGCAGACAGAATGTAAGTGGGGAAAATATACATATATAATGTGTGTGTGTGTGTGTGTGTGTGTGTGTGTGTGTGTGTACACCATGGTATTCATGAGTACAGCTTCCTCCACCACAGTGGTGATAGAGACTGATCCCTATTAGAACTGATTATTCTTGATAACTAGGTGCTAAGCTCATTTGCTCATTTTTTTCACCCTCTAACATTTATTATCTTGGGACAAAGCCCATCTCCCATTTTGCTATGGTTCAGTTTATCTTTGCTAAGATTGACGTAGCCCTTGCTATTTCTGGTGTTTTCCATCCATCAATTATTCATTATTCTTATTGCAACTATCTGTGTCTATTTCCTTTTAGATGGATTCCCTTTCCCTTATTTTTATAGAACATTTTCTCCTCCTATGACTACTGTTGTTGGAAGGCTTTATGGAGATGTGATCCTTCCCTGCTTATTTAACAGCGGGAGTGGCATAGTGATTCATTGGCAGAAAGAGGGTAAGACGGTACATAGCTACTACCAGAACAGTGACCAGCTGGGAAAACAAGACCCCCGTTATGCCAACAGGACATCCCTTTGGCTCAATGAAATCAACAATGGAAATGCCTCACTAAAACTTAGCAGGTTAAACCTCCAAGATGAAGGGGTTTACACTTGCTATGCAGCAACAGACCCTGAGCCAAAGACTATAGAAATAGAGCTGAAGTTGGGAGGTAAGTAAAATGTTCTAATTACCTTCTAACCTATGGAGGTTCTTCTTCCCATGAATACTACAAGAGACAGTCTTGGGGATACACAAGGCATCTGAGCCCCCAGTGCTCCAATGAGCACAGGCTTATATGTCCAGAGCAGCATTTCAAAAACAAAGACAAAAACAAAACAGTTCTCAAAGTCCTTCCCAACTCTAAAGCCAATGGAAGGCTGAATTGATTTGTATACATGACAATAGGAAATACAAGTAAACATTTTGGAGGGGGGCACAGCTAGGGGAGTTGAATGGTCCATACAAGAGCCTTTTTGTTACTGTGATGATTAAGCTTTACTCTATAGATCGGAAATAAAGCTATTTCACATAATACTTTTCTGTATAACTTGTTTGTCCCTTTAAGCACAAACACATTAAAATGTCTTTCTAAATTTTTAAAAGAAAGATTATTTAGGAAAAGTTATTCAGAAATTATTTAGAAAATAATTACACTATTTTCTAGATTATTTATTTAAGAAGGCAGAAAAGTATATAAACTTTCCTTGGTAACTCGGGAGTATCATTATGAATATCAATTATTATGGTATGATCATGATCGTATCAGTGTAGTATGGTTGGCTCAAATGGCTACCTATATCGATGTAGGCAAGAAATACAATGGTCTACTCTAGCACTGTATAGGGAAAATCAACCCAAAGCCCACAGGCAAATAGGAAAGGGGCAAACAAAATGGAAACTTGTTAGTATGTGAGTAGCTGAGGCATCCAAAGCCTTCACAGCTCTGTATGCAGAGGCAATAAGATAGAGTGTGGGGCCTGGAGTCAGGAAGACTAATCTTCCTGGCTGACCTCAGACACTTACTAGCTGTGTGATCCTGAGCAAGTCATTTAACCCTCTTTGCCTCAGTTTCCTCATCTGTAAAATGAGTTGGAGAAGGAAATGTCAATCCACTCCCAGTATCTTTCCCAAGAAAACTCTAAAGGGGATCAAGGAGAATTGGACACAGCTAAAAATGACTAAGCAACAACAACAAACTCCTAGTAGGAAAACCCAGTAAATCCATCACATGGACCTTGGAAGTCACTGGCAACAGCAGTCACAGTGTAAGAACACCAGCAAGCAAGTATAGTGTAGAAATACTTAAAGTGAAGGAGCTTAAAAGTCTGTAACTCCCTGACCCGAGATGTATTAGAGGACTCTAAAAATGCTATGAACCTCAAAGATCAAAGGGAACCAGAAATTTACCATTGCTCTTAGATTAGACACATCTGGATAGGAGGAGATATGTCCAGGAATCCAGGTGACCCAGAGCAAGACCAAGCAAGACTGACTTGGCCTATCAAACGTTCATCAGGAGGTGGAGGCTGGCCCTAGAACAAAGCCTTCATTTAGGATCTAACAATGGAGACGGGGTTAAGCAGAAGAAATCTATCACCATGAAGAATTATTATGGATTGAGAAAGACGCAAAAAATCCAACAAAGAAGAGAGCAAATCCACAATAACTTCAAGCAGAGAGTCAGGAAAAAAGAATTTTCTATGAATATTAAATAAATATCTGGAAGCAATGAAGAAAGAGAGGAAAATGAAATTAAAAACTCTAAATATCTTAGAAGATAAAGTAGTAAACATAACCCAAGTAATAGACTTCCTGAAAATTAGAAGGATGTGATCTAAATCAATATCTTCACAAGATAATAAATATTAGAACAAAATCAAAAGATGGAAAAAATAAAATATATCAGAAAAAGGTATCCAAAGTTTTAAAACAACTGACTTAGAAAACAGGTCACATAGAAATGATTTAAGAATTATATGTTTCTTTGAAACTATAGTCCAATAACAACTACTACCCAAAAAAAGCATCAATAGTAAATTTCAATAAATCATAAATGAAAACTTCTAAACTGATTAGAAACAGAGGGGAAAATAAAAATAGAAAAAAAACATCATTATCTTCTGAAAGGAACCCCAAAAGGTAAAGTGCCAGGAATGTCATAGTCCAAATCTAGACCTTACACAAAGAACATATACTGCAAGCAGTCAGAAAGAATTTAAGTACCAAGAATTCACAATCAAAATCACCCATGCTGTCTAGGAATACAGTATGCCACAAGACAAAAGATATAGCCTTAAAATAACTTAGAAAGAGTCATGAATAACTTTCTTTGCAAAATTGAATTTAATCCTATAGGAGGAAAAATGGATCTTTAATGGAATGAGCACAGGTATCAAACACTTGGGAAATGGTTAACAAAATAAATAAAATACAGTAAAACATAGATAACATTAATTTGTGGTTTTCTAAATTAATATGTTGTTGGCAAGGATCTGTTTCGATTTGAGTCTGGCATCCCTGGAATAGAGGGTTTTCAAGCGTTTGTGATGAAAAGACAAGAAATGAGTAGAAAGTCTAAAGCATAAACACATGAGCCAAGGGAAACTTGAAAAGATAAAATTTATATAAACAATCAGAAGGAGCTGTAGGATAATAAAGTGCTAATATCCTAATAGGGGAGGAAAAGAAACAAAGGTCCCTTCAGAATAGGAATTGAGTTAAGTAAGGCAGAGGGAATAATAGTGGATTGATTTTATTTCAGTGGTTTTAAGAAGGCAAAGAAAAGTGGTATGGGGGTGGTAGTAAAAGGAATACTAGAGTAGAAAGGAGAAAGAAAGGGTGGAACTTGGCATTTCTTATTACTGGGGTGTATTACATGATACAAATATGGAAGAAGACACAGGAGACTAAGCATCAAATGAATCTCATTTTTATCAGAACTAGACAAAAGAGGGTTTAACACACACCTACAATTACACATACACACATAGAATTTGGTGTAGAAAGATGTCAAACTTAACAGGGGAACTGGTGGGAATAAAGTGGTGAGGGTGGGGTTAAGAGGATAAGACTGGAATGGAATAGCCATAAGCAAAACAAATCTCAACTTTGAAGAGTCGTTTCTTTCAAGGAGGGTTCAAATTTTAAAAGAAAAACGTAATCATTTAATTTTTTTTTATTTTTAAAGAAAAGACAAGTATTAGTGATGGGCCTAGGGGAGGGGAAAAAGGGAAGCAGTGGATAAGAAACAGATTGTTTCAGTTATAAACCAGTGGTGTTGATGTCCTTTCTCTTTCACACCTTCCTGAAACTTGTAAAGAGATTGCTGGGAAGGGTGCCAAGAGGAAATAATATGGGGAGCGGGGTGGATCTTTATGGCAGGTTTCTCTGGTAAAGGCCTAATTTCCAAAACATATAGGAAGCTGTTTCAGCTATATAAGAACAAGAATCATAACCCCAATAGATAAATGTTTAAAGGATATGAACTGACTGTTCTGAAAGGCTGAAATCCAAGATATCAATAGCAATATGTGGGGAAAAGGTAGGGAGGAAGGGGCAGGATATCTAGGTGGCTCAATAGACAGAAGCTGGATCTGCAGTCATGAAGACTCATCTTCCTGAGTTCAAATCTGTCCTCAGACATTTCCTAACTGTGTGACCCCAAGCAAGTCACTTAATCCCTCAGTTTCCTTATCTGTAAAGTAAGCTGGAGAAGGAAATGGCAAATCAATCCATTATGTTTGCTGAGAAAACCCCAAATAAGGTCATCAAGAGTTGGACATGGTTGTAAAGCAACTGAAGTGAACTGATGGAAATGCTTCAAATCACTATTAATAAGAGGAATTAAAATAGTTCTGAGGTTCAACCTCACACCCATCAGATTGGTGCAAAAACAACAAAAATAAAAAATAACAATTGTTAGAATGACTTGGGGAAATCAGCTTCACTAATCTGCTGTTGATAGAGCTATGAATTATTCCAGCCATTATGAAAAGCAGTTTGGAACTGTATCTCAAAAGTATATATATATATATATATATATATATCCTTTGATTCAGCAATACCATGAACTGTCTTTAAGAGATCAAAGGAAAAGGAAATATAAATATAAGAATGTTCATAGCTGTGGGGTAGATAGTTGGCTCAGTATATAAAGCATGGGGCCTGGAGTCAGGAAGTTTTATCTTCCTGAGTTAAATCTGACCTCAGACACTTACTAGCTGTGTTACCCTGGGCAAGTCACTTAACATTATTTGCCTCAGTTTCCTCATCTGTAAAATGACCTGGAGAAGGAAATACAAACCACTCTGGTATCTTTGCCAAGAAAACCCCAAAGGTAGTGATGAAGAATTGGACACAACTGAAACAAATGAACAATTACAACAAAATTCATAGCAGCTCTTTTTGTTTTAGCGAAGAAATGGAAAGTAGGAGAATGGCTGAACAACTTATGGTATGTGAATGGAATGGAATTTTGTTGTTACTGTAAAAAATGAAAAAAAGAGATCATTTTAGGGAATCACTTAAAGACATGAACTTAGTTCTGACTGGAGTGAACAGAACCAGAAGAATAATTTTAATAGCAATATTGTAAAGAAAAACAACTTTAAAAGACTTAGCTCTGGTCAAAGCAATGACTAACCAGGGCTCTTACCTCCATGGATAGGAGCACTGATGATAAAGTGTATTACCTCCCTCCTGGCGGTGAAATGACAGACTGGAGGTACAGAAAGAGATTAACTTGTTTGAACATGGCCACTGTGTGCATTTCTATTACTTGATTATGATTGTTTGTGCTTTTTTTTTTAACTTAGAAGAGAAAAGGTGAACTAGAAATAATGATGCAAAAAAAAAAAAACAACCCAAAAGAGTGGAAAAATAGAGTTATGAAAACTTATTTTTTTTTAATGAATGGAAGAGACCAGAAGGAAGCACAGCCAAGGAGGATAGCTTTGAAAGTATCATATCATATTTATTATATACTTAAAATACTAGCTATGTGGAATAGACCTTCATGATTTTGTATACTATTCTCTTTTTAAGTTCTACCCTGCATATAAAAATGTTCTTTTTGATATATTACTTAAATTCAGAATTTAAAAAAAATTAGAATGTTAAAACTTTGTAATGTCATATTCTGAAGTTCTCAGTTTTTAAAAAAACTGTAGAGGTCGCATACCCCCACACTAAACAGCTCTAACCTGTTATGCTTTTTCTTGGGTCAATTGGAAAGTTTTTCAGTTTTATTCGCTCTCAGGCTTTTGGAGTTTGCTTCTTGCTGCTATCAGCATGCCGGCTTTTAACAGTCTCGTAACTCAACCCTTTTGATATACTGTAAGCTAGAGGCTAAATAACCAAGTCTGTTGAAATCATGTGTAATGTGAAAATAAATAGACTCTGAGAGGGGCCCTGTCTGAACAAAGTGCCTGATCTTTAGTGCGTGCTTTCGAGACATTATTTTGACTACTTGGGTGCCCTTTGCTTACTTTTGCTGTATTCTCAGCTATATTCCAGGTATTTATGGATGTCTAGGAAACACAGTACAGAAATAGTATTGTCTCATTTATTATCCAGCAAAAGGATTACTTGCCTGAAGATTTTTTGTAGAGTGCTTTTCTTTTAAGAGATGCTTGGGTTTGCTCTTAAAACTCAACTTTTATACCGTATGATTTCAAGACCTGTACCAACTCCACAGTCAGCTAAAGAGTATGTGGTGGCTTCAAGTTCACCCATTCTTCATTCTCTCCCCCAGCTTTCATCACACCTGTAATGGAATACCAAGAGCAGAATGGAGATGACTATTTAACATGCTATTTTGAGGGGGCTTATCCCCTTCCAGCTATAAAATGGATGGAAAATAACGCAACAAACCTAGAAAGCAGCATAAAAGTTTCATTTCACCCTCTCTTCTCTGTGAAAAGTCAACTCAATATCACAGGCTCAAATTCTTCTTACCAATGCATTATTGAAAATTCAGTACTGAGTCAAAGATGGATTGGAAAATGGAAAACAGAAGGTGAGCTTTCTGCTGTTTCTATTCACAAGGAGTTTAAGAGCCCAGAAGTTGTTTGGGTTTTTTGGTAGATCTTAAAGGGCTGTCTAAATGTGGGCTGTTGTATAGAAGATGATTCCTAGCTCTACATAATGCTAAGAAATGAATATCTGGGAACTGATGGGAACCAAGCAAAATATATGCACGCATGTATATGTACATACATGTGTGAATATATACATATATATGTGTACCTATGTGCATGCATATATATTGGGGGCATGTATGTGTATATACACATATACACACAGACACGTAGGGGAGAGTTTAGATAGATAAGATAATTTTTGTTTTGAATATGTTGAGTTTGAGATGCCAACAAGAGGATACCCAAGTCCTAATGTCTAACAGGCAGTTGGTGATTTGAAACTTGAGCTCAAGGGAGAAACTAAAGCTCAATACATACATGTAGGAATAATTTGCATAGAGATAATTAATGAACATATGAGAGTTGATGTGAACCAAGCAAAATAATGTAGAGACTCAAGAAAAAGTGTGTGTGTATATAAATATATATGTATGTATATGTGTGTATACATGCATATGTATGTGTATATAAATATAATATATGTGTGTATATGTATACATGTATATCAAAATAGAAGTATATGTCTTATCTACAGCTATGTCTGTGTCTATATCTATATCTATATGCATGTATGCTGTATGTCTCCCCCTCTCTAATTTTATTTTACAGATATGCATATATGTATACATACCAGTTCTCCCTTAATGTTAGTAAGCCATCCTGTAGACTTCCCCCTCCCCTCAAGGGGCTCTGCTTGGCCCCACCCCTCCATGGCTAGGTGGCTTGGTGACCCAGCGTCTGGAGTGGAGGACCCCAGTGCTGCCACCCCTAAAGCAGCCTGCCAGAGCCAGAGCTGGTTTCCTGCTGCCAGCCTACTAGAAGCAAGAACTGTTTGTATATACATATCTGTATCTATAAACTATGATCTTTTCTATCCAAACTCTTGGCACCTTCCAACTTCCTATTCCCTATTATTACATCTGAGGGCATTATCCTCCTCTTAGTCACCAGGCTCACCACCTTGATCTCATCTTTAATGTCATCCTGAACTCTTTCCTTACACTTGCCCCATATAGCACATCTGCTGCCAGCTCTTATGCCTTCAAACATCTCTCATGTATAGCCGTTCCCTTCCCCCCATCCACATAGCCACTATGCTGATGCAGGCTCCCATCACTTCATATTTGGACTTTTGATACAGCCTTCAGGTTGGTTTCCTTGCCCTGTATCTTTCCTCCCTCCATTGTCCTTTCAGCTACTGAAGGAATGTTCCTAAAGGCAGGTCTTATATCATCACCCCTCCCCTACTTGACTGTCTCCAGTGACTTCCTATTGTCCCTAAGGGTCACTTATAAAAATCCTGTCTTTGGCTTTTAGAGACCTTCACGACATAGTCCTTTCCATTCTTACACTTCACCCCTCCCCATGTACTACTTGGAGACACAATGATCCTGGACTTCCTGCTGTTTCTCATGCACATAACATGCCACCTGCTAATTCTATACCTTTTCACTGTCTGTTCCCTATATCTGGAATGTTCTTTCTCCTTTTGTCCCTATTCCAGAGGCTTCCCTGGTCTCTGTCAAGACTCAACTAAATTCTCACCTTCTGCAGGAGGATATTTCACTACCCCAGCTTCTACCCCCCCCCCCCCAGTTAGTACCTTCTCTCCAATATTATCTTACATTTCCACTATAAATATTTTGTATGTAACTTTTTAAAATGTTGTTGTCTTCTTTGTTAGAATGTCAGCTCTTTGAGGGCAGAGACAGCACTTAGCACAGTGATTTGACCCATAATAAGCACTTAATAAAAGTATGTTGACTGGGCTTCTGACCTGAAATTTCATTGATGGAGGGAACTCCCAGGGAGGAAACACCCTTTGCCTATGCCAATCGGCAGCCTGCTATACAATTGATGGTTTTAGAGAGAGTCCCTGAGAGATTATGTGACCCTCTCCGGTTCATATAGCCAATATTTGAGAGGCTGTAAGTGAACCTGGGTCTTCCTTATACCATGGCCAATTCTATCCATTTAGGTATAAGTGCCTCAGTTATATGATTGCTATTAATTACTTTATTTGCATCCTTTGTGATGCTTGCTGCATGTCTCCAGGATCCTTGGGGCTATTTCATAGAATTCCAGAACTGAAAGGAAGCTCGGAAGTACACCCCTGCCTAGAGCATGACCTCCTCTATAATATTCATGTAAAACCAAGGCTATCAGCCAGCCTGTGACATCTGCTTTACAAACATCCAAAAAGTAATTAAACATGAACTTCTTCACCTACCGTTTATCAACCTTCTACTCTTCCCGTTCTTTTGAAAAAATTTTAAAAAAGAATTATAATGCTTCTATTAACTTTGTAACAACAACCTTTCTATCTCCTCTGATGTACTCACATTGCAGGGGATAGAGCACTGGGCTTGGAATCAGGCAGATTCACCTTCATGAGTTCAAGTCCAGCCTCCAATACTAGCTGTATGACAATGTGCAAGTCACTCAACCCTATTTGCCTCAGTTTCCTTATCTGTAAAATAAGCTGGAGAAGGAAATGGCAAACCACTCCAGGATCTTTGCTAAGAAAACCCCAAATGGGCTCACAAAGAGTCAGACATGACAGAGTACTTGATGAACCCTGGTTGGCTCTTTGTAATCACTGCTTTCCTCTTTTAGAGCTTCACAAACTATCTTTAATAATCTGTTCTAGAACTTTGCCAGGAATCAAAGTCAAGCTCATTGGCTTATTACTTGTAGACCGTTCTTTTTCCTTCCCTAATCTTGTGGTACCCTCATTTTTTTTCCCACAGCCTTTCACATATCACTGACAGTAGCTCAGCCACAACATTTTCCTGTTTTGTCTCTTCCTTTAAATCTACAAACAAGATTGCTCACATTCCACCACCATCCCACCACCCTCACCCCTCAACTCACTATTCTCAAATCTCATCCTGGCTTCCATCCAAACAGAAACGGTATTCTCAAAGTTTTCCTATCTCGTGGAGATAGTGGGGTTCCAAGCATTTTTATCTTCTCTTTGATCCCCTCACCTCAATAATTGTTATACCAAAGGTGTTCGCAGAGAAAACCTTGTCCTCAAAGGTAATTCCAACCGTCCCCTGATGAAGATATTAAAGGGACTGAAAACCATGCTATTTTGTTAGCCAGGTTTCCATAGACCTTTCCACAAGAAAGGATTTGAACATTTAAAAGTTATTTTTTAATTCTTGTTATCGGGGATAGGGGGAGAATACCCTGAGAAAATCAGCCTTATTCTCTTAGTGTACTCTACCCAAATAAAATTTAATAATTCTTAAGAGTCTCGACTCAAAGTAACAATTATATTATTTTAATGCAGTATCTTCAATAATAATTGCTGATTCTCATTATTTTTATCATTTCCCTCAAACAGAGGCAGCCATGGTGTGGTGGATAGAGAACTGCTATATACATACTGGTCATGTGGCCCTAGGAAGTCACAACTTCTTAATACTCTAAGTAACTCTTTAAGTCTCTAAGTTGCAGAGGAGGCATCCTGCATTGTACAGGAAGTTTCTTCACATGGGAGTTCCAAATGGAATCACAGGTCCAAGTCTTTATCCCCTTTCATTCATAGGGGCATCATAGAAAGCAAAGTTGTTGGAAAATTCCATGACATCAGGTGACTTACCAGTAAATGCTATATTTCTGAAACAAATTTGAACTCATAGCACTTTATTCTCTTTATATTGTATTTACATTTTAAAATTATTAGGATAATGATACTTTGTGGTTACATAATTGTTGAATACAGTAAAGTCATTACTTTTTTGTTTGCTCCTTTTCATCATACCAATGATTTCATCAGTAGGGAGTACCTACTAGAACAATTCCCTCCATAAATGCAAAACTGTTCCACAATATAGAGTCTTAACAGAGCTGCTTGAGCAACTCAGAGGTTAAATGACTTGGTCATTATCCCACAACCAGTATGGGCCAAAGTCAGGACTTGAACCAGCTTCTCCTGACTCTAAGACCCAAGAATGAATCTTCCTCATTCTATAGGCTGCTTCTGAACTTTTAAAAAAATTTTGAAATAATGGAAATATGAAGTGGAAAGTGAACAATATAACGCATGCACTATATGAATATCTCTCTTTTAGGTACTCTTTTAACCACAGAAGGTGAAAAAGTCTTATTCCCATGTGAATTTAGAAATGAGGATTTTTTGCCAGAGAAAAGTATAAATGTTAGTTGGTACAGAGTTGAAAAAGCCTCCTCCATGATCTTGGCATCCTTTTCAAGTTCTTCAAGTATAAAAGTCTTTGATAATCGATTTACTTGGACCAAAGATCTGATGCAAGAAAAGGATAAGTTCTCTTTGACTTTAATGTCCCCTGTTCCATCAGATAGTGGGAAATACCTCTGCAACATTTCGTCTGTAAGCTATACTCGGCTCATTATACAACCTTTGACAGTTGGTAAGTTATAGCATTTAATAATAGAATGGAATTATTGCTATATATAAAGTATGTCAATAGAAGTAGAAATATATGAGTTGTCAAGCAAGAAAAGGAAGAGCTGATTTTGGCAATGAAATTAATCTTCACCTGATCCAAAAATCCCTATGTCCATCAAATGTTGGTTCTTGCAAAAGGCATAAAGAGGATTGATTGCCCTTCTTTTGAAAAACAAACTGGACAAATTTTCATTAAAGGCATACCTTCAAGATACTGTGGGTTCAGTTCCAGACCACGCAATAAAGTAAATATTGCAATAAAGTGAGTCATGTGAATTTTTTGGTTTCCCAGTGCATTTACACTATACTGTAGTCTATTATGTGTGCAATAGTACTATATCTTTTTTTAAAAAGTACACACCTTAATTTTAAAAATCTTTATAGTTTTGCTAAAAAAAATGCTAACCATCATCTAAGCCTTCTGCAAGTCAAACTGCTTTTGCTGATGGAGGGTCTTGCCTCTATTTTGATGGCTGCTGACCAATCAGAGTAGTGGTTGTTGAAGGTTGGAGTGGTTGTGGCAATTTCTTAAAATAAGATAGTGAAGTTTGCTGTGCTGATTAACTCTTCCTTTCATGAAAGATTTCTCTGTAGCGTGTAATGCTGTTTCATAGAAATTTACCATAGTAGAACTTCTTTCAAAATTGGAGTCAAACCTCTCAAACACTGTTACTGATTTATCAATTAAGTTTAGTTTAATATTCTTCAGTATTATTGTGTCTCAAGGAAAAGGGAGACCAAGGACAGGGAGAGAGAGAGAGGAGCGGCCAGTCAGTAGAGCAGTCGGCACACATAGGATTTTATTGATTAAATTCACCATCTCATATGGGCAGTTTGTGGCTCCCCAAAACAATTGCAATAGTAACATCAAAGATCACTGATCACAGATCGCCATGACAGATATAATAATAATGAAAAAGTTTGAGATATTACAAGAATTGCAAACATGACATTGAGACACGATGTAAACACATGCTGTCGGAAAAATGACGCTTATAGACTTGTTTGACAAGAGTCGCCACAAACCTTCCATTTGTAAAACCAAACCAAACCAAACCATGGTATCTAGCAAAGTGTGATTGAAAAAGCACAATAAAACAAGGTATGTTATAAATAAGGCCATTATATAGAATTTGGGGGTTGGGGAGACAAGACGGGCCACTCCTGCCCCTGCCCTATTCCTTTAAAAGTGCATAAAGGACAGGTATTCAAGATAGCTAGCATACACTCTGAAATAACACTGGAAAGAAGGAAATTCTGTGTAACAAAATGTCTTTAAAGAGAACCCCAACCCACAGCTCAGTCTTTCAGGTCAGGAAGTTTTAGTATGTAGATAGTCTTGTAGATAAATTTTCAGCTGAGAGTGTTCTCAAAGATCAGTAAAGGTTATGATATATTTAACTTAGGGTTTTTTTTTTTCCCATTTAAAATGTTTATATTGACACATTTTGTTTTATGTAACTTAGATTTTCAAAAGTATCCCCTCCTCTTCCCACCCAATGAACTATGTCTTGTAACAAAGAATAAAAAAAGAAAGCCCCCCAAAAAGCTTAACAAATTCAATTAACACATTTCTAATAACTGATAGTATATGTGATATTCTATTTCCATTATCCCTCACTTCTCAATAGAAGGGGGTTGAGGTGAATTTTCCTTTTTTTCCCAGACAACTTGGTCATTATAATCACAAAGTATTCAATTTTGGTTTGTTGTTCATAAGAATATAATAAAAAATGGAAATTTAGAGACCACCTAGTCCAACCCCCTCATATTACAGATGAGGAAATTGAGGTCCAAAGAGCTTAAATTAGTTGCCCAGGAATACAGAGATAATAATTACAATGCCCAGAATTCAAAATTGGGTCCTGAGATTCCAAATTCAGTGCCCTTCCCATTATACCTATGTCTTAAGTGAATAGCCAAAAGATTTCAGATGATTTTCCCCCTAAGTATGATTTATCAAATCCAGTGGCAAAATTAATATATTTTGGGCACTTGAGAGGCACGAGTATTTTTTTTAAGGCATTAAATATGCTAACTTTAACATAAATAGGCCTCCAACTCCACAGCAATTCAGAAGCAATGTAGGCCATTGTCATGGAGAGCATTGTTGCAGTCATAATGTATATTGTTTTCCTGCTTCTGCTTGCTTCACTCTGTATCAGTTCACATAAATCTTCCCATGCTTCTCTTAATTCTTCATATACTTATATTAATGTTCACTTTGCTCTCTCCACTTCAAAGTTTATCCAGAATTCAGATAATAGTTTTGCTAGAATTTGTCATTGTTTCCTTTTAATTTTATCAATATTGAATCCATGGTGGATTTAGTTTTCAGGGTTAAACCAAGTTCAATACCAGTCTGTTTTCTTTTTAAAACTTTTAATACTGTTAAGGTTTGAACTGTAGCACCTAATATTTTTTGGTAATCTTTTTTGCTTGTGCAACTATTTAATAATTTGTCTTTCTCTGCATACAGAGCCATATCAAGGAAACAGCATCTGGATAAAAATTTGTATTCCATTGGTAATTTTAATTGTTATTGGTATGTATATTTGGTATTTGTATGTGTGTGCGTGTGTGCATATACATTTTGGCTTTTAGCCAGAGCTTTTTTTGTACTAGGCTACATATGTTGTACAATTTGGGGTCTCTCTTATGGCATCCATATAAAAACATAGTTCATGTGACAAATAGTATACTTGTCCAGGACAGTTTCCCATGAATCAAAGAGCATCACATTTGTCCTGAAATTTCTACCCGAGGCTCTGAGAGGTTAGATATCTTGTCTGTAGTCATGCCACTACTATGCCAAAGATGATATTTTAACCTGGATCTTCTTTTTTTTTGCCTTTTGGAGGGCAATTGGGGTTAAGTAACTTGCCCAAGGTAACACAGCTAGTTTTTTTGTGGGGGTGTTAAGTGTCTGAAGCTGCAACCGAACTCAGGTCTTCCTGACTCTAGAGCTGGTGCTTTACTCACTGCGCCACCTAGCTGCCCTGAACCTGGGTCTTCTTGACTTTATACACTTCTCTATGCAACCTCTCCAAATGATTCAATGTCCAAATAACTAAAAGTCACTTAAACTGGGAAGTCTGGTCCAATGTTTCTTTATGATATGGATTGATACTGGGTTCCTAAAGGCTCTGGCAGAGATATGAAGGTTATGAAAAGAGTTCTACAAGTTTGGAAAGATGTTGAAGACAGGGTCATTGACAAACAGTATGTCTATTGTTTATAGACCAACACAGCTAAATTTGGAGAGATTTATCATCAGATTGTCTTCAAAATGATGCATATTTAGGTGATAGTAATAAAGGGTTTTTGATTTGAATCATGGAAGGACCACTCACACTTACTAAATCACAGATCTCAGGAGCATTGAAATAAGAAATAGCAGAACCAGAGCTGGAAGACACTAGTCCAGAGGTTCTGAATCTGGGGTTAGTTATTTTTTTAAAAAATATTTTGATAACTTTCAATATAATTATTTTTCTTTATTATACTACACATTTTATTTTATGTATTCAAAAACATTTTGAGAAAGGGTCTATAAAAAAGTTAAGAACTCCTAATTTAATCCAAGTCCCTCAGTTTACAAATGAGGAGACTTAGTGTGGAGAAGTTAAGTATTTGCCTACGGTGATCTTCTTACTCCACTAGAGTTCTTTCCAAGAAAAAAAAACGTGCTTCTTAATAATTGTCAGAGGAGACCATGGGCCTTTTGTATTCCAAATGGTCGATCATTGACATATACTAGGGTCCTCCAAAAAACATTGCACTTCTGCTGCCACTTGTCGCTGTAGAGAGGTATTTCAATTGAACTAACGTGTTTTTTTTTTTGTTTTGTTAATAGAATTTTATTTTTCCAGTTATGTGTAAAGATAGTGTTCAACATTCATTTTTTTAAATAAGATTTTGAGTTTCAGATTTTTCTTCCTCCTTCTCTCCCTTCCTCCCTCCCCAAGATGGTAAGAATCTGATATAGGTTATGCATGTGCAGTGATGTTAGTCATGTTGTAAAAGAGGAAACATAACAAAAGGGGAAAAAACAAAACAAAACAAAACAAAACTGGAAATAGAATGCTTTAATCTGCATTCAGACTCCATAGTTCTTTCTCTGTTGTGGATAGCATGTTCTATTATGAGTCTTTTACAATTGGCTTGGATTACTGTATTGCTGAGAAGAGCTAAATCTATCATAGTAAACATGCATAAAATTCATTATGTGCTAAATATCTGCATATGGTCTATGAATCTAGAATAATTGTTTTAGAATAAAATTGTTTACCAAATACTAAGAAGAAAGAAAGAAATTTAGTAGGTAAGCAGGGAGAAGGGAGATAAGCTTACTAGGTACTGGAAATAGCATAAAAGGCCTGGAGACAGAAAGTGAAAGGTATATTTAAGGAAAGTTGATCTAGTTTGACTGAAGTATAGACTATGGGGACAGAAATAAGATAAGAAAGATTAGAAAGGTAAGATGGTGCCAGATTGTGGATAGCCTTAAATGCCAGGTAAAAAAAACTGAACTTTCCTCAGGCACAAGGGGAGCTATGAAAGGTTTTAATTGGAAGAATGATCTATTCAAATCTGCACACAATGACAATTAGTCTGGCAGTGGTATAAAGGATGGCCTAATCAGTCAATTAAACATCAATTAAGCACTTACTACAAACCTTGCAACATGCTAAGTGCTGGGGTTACAAAGAAAGATAAAAGACAGTCTTTGCCCTCAAAGAATCTGCAATCTAAGAGGGAAGACAACATATAAAAAGGTGAAGGGATCATCCAGCATGGTGTCATGCTGGAGAAATCCAATGGAGTATAGCCAGGTTGGAAATGAAAGATGACTGACCTAAGCACTCTCATTAAATGGAGGTTCTGGTGGGGGAAAGTCTCCACAGTGTAAACAGAGGGAAGGAGGGGCCCAGGGGCAGAAGACACAGATAATGTTTGAGTTCCAAGACATCTTGCAGGATGAAAGGGAGGAGGAAAGCTGAAGTGAGAAGACTTATTAGGAAGCTATAGTAGCAGTTATGTGGTAGTTTATGGGGGCCTATGCTAGTCTGATAACAATAGGAAAAGAGAAGAGCACAAAGATAAAAGAAATACTGCAATAAGAGGTTGTTGTTATTTGGTCATGTCTGATCCTTTGTGACCCTGTGGACCATACTGTCCATGGGGTTTTCTTGGAAAAGATAGTGGAGTGGTTTGTCATTTCCTTCTCCAGTGGATTAGAGGAAATGGAGAAAGGGAGAAAAGAGGGAAGGAAGGCAGGAAGGCAGGAAGGAAGGAAGGAAGGAAGGCAGGAAGGAAGGAAGGAAGGAAGGAAGGAAGGAAGGAAGGAAGGAAGGAAGGAAGGAAGGAAGGAAGGAAGGAAGGAAGGAAGGAGGGAAGGAGGGAAGGAGGGAATGAGGGAGGGAGGGAAGGAGGGAGGGAGGGAGGGAGGGAAGGAAGGAAGGAAGGAAGGAAGGAAGGAAGGAAGGAAGGAAGGAAGGAAGGAAGGAAGGAAGGAAGGAAGGAAGGAAGGAGGGAAGGAGGGAAGAGAGAAATATTGCAGAGGTAGAAAAGATTTTGCTACATGAAAGGAAATGAGAAGAGAAGGAGAAAAAATGTCAGTGTTAACACTAAAGTTTCCAAATTGGAAGACTGAGTGAATGATAACGCCAGGCTTCTGTACCCTGACTCTGCTTTCTCAAAAGTTACTGATAGGGGAGGCTAGGTGGTGCAGTGAATAGAGTACCAGCCCTGAAGTCAGGAGTTCAAATCCATCTCAGATACTTAACACTTACTAGCCATATGATCTTGGGCAAGGCACTTAACCCCAATCAATAGCCCTGACTTCCTCCCTCCAAAAAAAAAAAAAGTTACCAGATGACCATTTACTCACCAAGTACAGTGTTCTTTTTTCCACTTTAATTCTCCTTGACCTTATGGAATTTGTTACTGCTGACCTATCTTATCTCTCATATACTGTCTCCTTTCTTGATTTCAGTGATATTACATTCTTCAAGTTCTTCTATTTCTCTAAACAACACTCACTAGCATGTACAGGATTTTAGGGTGACAGTGTATACCTGCCCTGTTAATTCAAGTTTTGTAGATGGCCAGGATGTTAGACAAGGTAAGCGAGATTCCTTTGTCTACTCCCTTTCCTTGACCAACAAGAATTAGGAAGGGGAGTAGGTCCTAGGTATTTTACACATTGCTTCCCAAAGGTCTCTCTAAACTGAGCAGTGGTTAAGGAGTGATATCCAGAGGTTTTTATGATCTGAAGATTACATGTGAAAAAGTCATAAGCTTCTCAAGAGACACAGTCTAGTTTCTTTATAAAAAAATAATATATTGAACAGCAATGAACTCTGGAAGATATATTTTTCTTATAAATACTCTTGAACTAGAGATATAAAGGGTTCAAAGCTTCCAGAAGAGTTAGTGTTTCTGGCCGCAATGTCATATTTCATAGCTTTCAGGAAAGTGTAATGGTCTCAAATCTTACTTTTCTTTGTCAGTGTATGTGTGTGTGTGTTTGTTCTTGAATCTCAGAAAAAGAGATTTATCCCAATGATGTGTCTCTAACAAGTGCACCAGAGATGTAGTAGCATTCACACTAAGCCTTCCAATGCTCATTGTATTCTTCTTCTTTTGTTTCATTCTGGTTGTTTTCAATTTTGGTCAAGGGTAACTGTAGGGGGAAGGTGGGATGGAGAGAAAATAAATATCTGCTAAATGGCCAATAAAATTTTTTAAAGTAAAAATAAATACAGCAAATATAGCACAAAGTTTTGCCAGAAATAGGTTCTAATTACCAGATTTATTTCAGCTGGCCTTCATAGATTCTTGTGATCTTCAGATTTCTTACCTATTTCTGATAATCTCAAACTGACTACATATTGAAAAATCTTTTTCTTTGTCTGATTTGGCAGTTAGTTGTTAATTTTCTTTCATATGCACTTTCAAATATAAGCAAGATTATTCATCCCACAATTTTATTGTGTTAAAAGAATCCTCTCAGGACAGCTAATGGGCACCGTGAGTACAGTACCTGCATTGGAGTCAGGACCACATGAGATGAAATCCAGCCTCAGACACTTAACACTTACTAGCTGTGTGACCTTGGTCAAATCACTTAACCCCAACTGCCCTACGTTCTCCCCTCCAAAAAAAGACACTACCCCCCAAAAGAATACTCTCAATTTAGGTTTTGTTGTTTGTTTTTTACAGTACTTCTAGCACTAGTTGCAAAACAAAAATGCAAGAAGAAAAATTCTAATTCAATCTCTACCCGTAAGAAGAATCAAAAAGAGGAAAAGGTCAGTCATTTTCCTTTCCCAAATTCTAAATTTCAAGTTTCAGTAGAAGAATCACTTTTTCTCCAATGGCATTCTTCAAATTCAGGTAAATGAGGTTGCAAACAAAAGAAAAATATAAATCAGTTTGAGTAGTTTTCTTTCCATGATAAATCATGGTCCATGTC
This sequence comes from Petaurus breviceps papuanus, assembly GCF_028583685.1. NCBI lineage: Eukaryota > Metazoa > Chordata > Mammalia > Diprotodontia > Petauridae > Petaurus > Petaurus breviceps. The sequence continues at coordinate 3,363,285 of NW_027187347.1, forward strand.
TTTTATAGAAAAAGGGGAAAGGGAGTCAGATATCATACATTATTAAACAGGTTGCTACTTACTCTTTTCAGTCAAAATGACAGTTGTCTTACTTCCTTTCCCCCATTTTCAGCATGAATCCTCCTCTTCAGATTTGATTGTGAAAACACCATGCTCGGGGAGGGTACTTAAACATCGATTCCTCCCAATTTGGAAAAACAGCACCACCTTACTATAAGGCCTGGAACAGATATTTCAGACAGAGAAAAATAGATCACTAGATTTAACCAAGCATTGACTTACTGACCTTTGAAATTTCTACAGCAAATGCTTGATTTTCCAGAATCTGTACCAATCGTTCAGTTGGTGAATTATACTTAGATAGTACTGGCAAAATGACCAAAAGGCAGGCAGGGCAGAAGGTAAAGATACAGTGAATCAGAAAATAAGTAAAAGTTGGTAGAAAAGGTGAGATTGAAATCAGTCAGTTTGTCTATTTGTCAGAAATCCTGCTGAAAGGTGTGGGGAAGTGAGGAGTTAGTAGTTATAATGAAGTTTGCTCTGCTATCTCTTTTCCTACAAATGATTGATTACGGAGATATGTGACAGTGTTTCCAACAACTCTAGGAATTGAAAGTCAGCTTTTGCAATGATCCTTCTTGGAAGCATCAAACTGCTGATAATAATTATTTTTGTATCCTAGGAACTCCAAAACTTAACTGGAAAACAGCAGAAGTGATCCAGGGACAGAAGACCATGAGAACATGTAGCCTGTTTTTCTCTATACTTATTAAGCTTGTATGCTTTTTAAGATTCCAGAAATAACTACTAGGTCTATATCTCAAAGAGATCATGAAAAAGGGAAAAGGACTTACATGAACAAAAATATTTAAAGCAGGTCTTTTTTTTAAGTAGGTTTCTCTTTTTTCCCAATTTAAAAAAACATTTTTATTTAAAGTTTTGAATTTTAATTTGATTTCCAAATTCTATCTCTCCCCTTCCCCTCATTCCCCCTAGGGGAAGACAGTCTCTTAGGGGAGACAGTAAGTATTCACATATAGGTTATAACATGTGCAATCATGTAAAACATTTCCAATATTAATCATTTTGTACAAGAAGATTGAAATAAAAAAAAATTTAAAAGAAAGTGAAAAATAGCATACTTCAGTCTGTATTCAATCAATATTGGTTCTTTCTCTGGAGGTAGATAGTATGCTTCATCATTACTCCTTTGGGATTGATTTAGGTCACTATATTGCTGAAAATAACTAAGTCATTCACAGTATTTCACTGAACAATATTGCTGTTACTGTGTATGACATTTTCCTGGTTCTGATCACTTCACTATGTGTTAGTTCAAATCATCCCAGGTTTTTTTCTGAAATCATCTGCTTGTCATTTTTTATGGCACAACAATATTCCATTACAATCGTATACATTCCTTGTTTAGCCATTTCCCAATTGATGGCCATCCCTTTGATTTCCAATTCTTAGCTACTGCAAAAAGAGCTGCTATAAATATTTTCCTTTCCCCCTTTTTTTTTGGTTGTCTTTGGGATACAAACCAACAGAGGTATTGTTGGATCAAAGGGTATAATGTAATGGTAAGGGAATATGAAGATCTTCCCTGCCCCTTGGTGGGCCTCACCTGGAGCCCAACAAGAAAAGCTTGCTTAGGGGAGGCTTGTTTTTCAGGAAAGCCACCTTTTGTTACTTTGTAATTAGGCAGTGGGTCACAAAGGTTGTGATGTTCTCTGACCCTGGAGAAGGCTATATATTCTCCCTACTATGAGGTTTTGCTTTAGGGCTCACTTATGGAAAGAGTTTGTGTGATTTGGCCAGAAGAGACTTGGGTAACTGTTGAGCCCCCTGGCTTTCAAAACCCAGATGTTGGTGCTTCTTTCTTTGGTAACTAACACTGTATGTATTTAATGGTCAGACAGCTAGAAGCCCTGTCTCTGGTCTGTTGAATTGTGTTATTTTCTCTGTATTTTTTGTCTGCTTGTCATCTGTGTTTGTATTTTATGAAGTTCAGGGTGTTGACTTTTTCCCCTGAATTAAGTGAATTATATATATATACATGTATGTATATGTATATATGTGTACATATACATGTATGTGTATATATGTACATATACACGCATACATGTTTTATTAAAGTAAGATTATTAACCCTTTTTGAATTGCTTTCCTTTAGAAAAGCAGATCAAAGAACCTGTGCTAGCACCCATCCTGGGTATGCTAGGGTACTTGCTGATACAAGGGAATACAGAGTTCGGTTGCCCATTGGGCATAGTTCCAAATTGCTCTCCAGAATGGTTGGATCAATTCACAACTCCACCAAAAATGCATCAGTGTCCCAGTTTTCCCATATCCCCTCCAATATCCAATATTTTCCTTTATTATTTTTTGGCATATTAGCCACTCTAAGTTGTTTTAATGTGCATTTTTCTGAACAATAGTGATTAAGAGCACTTTTTCATATGGATATAGATAGCTTTGATCTCTTTCTCTGAAAACTGCCTGTTCATATCCTTTGACCACTTATCAATTGGGGAATAACTTGTATTTTTATAAATTTGACTCAGTTCTCTATATTATTGAGAAACGAGGCCTTTATCAGAGATACTTGCTACAAAAATTTTGCCCAGTTTTCTGCTTCCTTATAATTTTGGTTGCATTGGTTTTATTAGTGAAATTTTTTTTTTAATTTTATATAATCAAAATTATCTATTTTACATTTTGTAATGTTGTCTCTATTTTCTTTGGTACTAAATTCTTCCCTTAGCCATAAATGTGACAGATAAACCATTCAATGCTCTCTTAATTTGCTTATGGTATCACCCTTTATGTGTAAATCATGTACCCTTTTGAACCTTATCTTGGTATATACCTAATTTCTGCCATAGTATTTTGCAGTTTTTCCAGCAGTTTTTTGTCAAATAAAGAGTTTTTTGTCATGAAAGCTTGGATCTTTGGTTTATCATATACTAGATTACTATGGTTATTTACTATAATGTAATTTATACCTAATCTATTCCACTGATCTCCCACTCTATGCCTCAGTCAGTACCATATTGTTTTGATAAGTATGGCTTTATAATACACATTAAGATCTGGTATGGATAGAACACCTTCTTTTGCATTTTTAAAATTGATTCCCTTTGATATCATTGAGCTTTTGTTCTTCCACATGAATTTTGTTTTTATTTTTTTAGATCTATAAAATAAGTTTTGATAGTTTGATTGGTATGGAACTAAAGAAATAAATTAATTTAGGTAAAAATGTCAGTTTTATTATGTTGGCTAAGCCTACCCATGAGCAATTAATATTTTTCAAATTATTTAGATCTGACTTTGTGTGAAAGGTGTTTTATAATTGTATTCATATAGTTCTTGTCTTTGTATTGTCAGGTAGACACCCAAGTATTTTATATTGCCTACAATTATTTTAAATAGAATTTCTCTTTCTATCTCTTGCTGCTAAACATTGTTAGTAATATACAGAAATGCTGATAATTTATGTGGGGGTTTTTTTGTATTCTGTAGCTTTGTTAAAGTTGCTAATGTTTTCAAGTACTTTTTAAGTTGATTCTCTAGGATTTTCTAAGTATAACATCATGTCATCTGCAAAGAGTGATAGTTTTGTTTGCCAGTTCTAATTCCTTTAATTTATTTTTCTTTTCTTATTTCTATAGCTAACATTTCTAGAGCAATATTAAATTATAGAGATAATAATGGGAATCCTTCCTTTACCTTTGATTGTACTGGGAAGGCTTCTAGCTTATCCCTTTACAGATGATGCTTGTTGATAGTTTTAGATAAATATTACTTATCATTTTAAGGTAAGTTCCACTTATTCCTGTGCTCTCTAGTGTTTTTAATAGGAATTGGTGCTGTATTTTGGCAAAGACTTTTTCTGCATCTATTGAAATAATCATATGAGTTCTTGTTGGTTTTACTGATATGGTCAATTATGCTGATAGTTTTCCTAGTATTGAACCAACCCTGCATTCCTGTTATAAATCTTACCTGATCATAGTGTATTATCCTTGAGATATATTGCTATAATCTCTTTGCTAGTATTCTATTCAAATTTTTCCTATCAATATTCATTAGAGAAATTGGTTTAGAATTTTCTTTATCTGTTTTGGCTCTTCCTGTTTTGAATATCAGCACCATATTCAAGGAATTTGGTAGGACTCCACTTATTTTTCTAAATAGTTTACATAGTATTGGGATTAATTTTTCTTTAAATGTTTGGTAAAATTCATTTGTGAATCCCTCCAGTCCTGGAAATTTTTTTCTTAGGAAGTTCATTGATAGCTTGTTCAATTTCTTTTTCTAAGACTGTGTTAAGTATTTTATTTCTTCTTCTGTAAATCTAGGTAATTTATATTTTTGTAGATGTTAATTTCATTTAGATTGTCAAATTTATTAGCATATAATTGGGCAAAATAGCTTCTAACAATTGTTTAATTTCCTTTTCATTGGTGGTAAATTAACCCTTTTCATTTTTGATACTAGTAATTTGTTTTTCTTCTTTCCTTTTTTAAATAAAATTAACTGATGGTTTATCCACTTTATTGTGTTTTTTATACAACCAGCTTCTAGTTTTATTTATTAGTTCAATGGTTCTCTTACTTTCAATTTAATTAATCTCTACTTTGATTTTTCACAATTTTCAATTTGGTGTATAATTGAGTATTTTTAATTTGTTCTTTTTCTAGTTTTTTTTTTCTGGCATGACTAATTCACTGATTTACTTTTTTATCTCTTTTGTTGATGTAAGCAATTAAAGATGTAAGTTTTCCCCTAAGTACTGCCTTGACTGCATCCTATAAATTTTGTTATATTGTCTCATTTTTGTAATTTTTTTAAATGAAATTATCTATTGTTTTTATGATTAGTTCTTTGGCCCACTTGTTTCTTAGGATTAGATAATTTAACTTCTAATTAATTTTTAATCTTTCTTTTCATTGTCCTAACTTACTGAATTTAATTTTTATTTTATTATGATTTCTGCTTTTGTGAATTTGGTTGTAAGGTTTTTATGTCCTAATACATGGTCAGTTTTTGTGTAGGTGCTATGTACCGCTGAGAAAAGGTACATTCCTTTCTATTCCCATTCAATTTTCTCCAGAGATCTATCATATCTAACTTTTTGAGAATTTTATTCACCTCCTTAATTTCTTTCTTGTTTAATTTTTTTGTTAGATTTATCTAGTTCTGAGAAGAGATAATTGAGGTCCCCTACTAATATAGTTTTATAATCTATTTCCTCCTGTAACTCATTCAACTTCTCTTTTAAAAATTTGGTGCATATATGTTTAATATTGATATGACTTCATTGTCTATGATACCTTTCAGCAAGATATAGTTTCCTCCTTTATCTCTTTTAATTAGATCTATTTTTTTTGCTTTTTCTTTGTCTGATATCATGACTGTACAGCAAAAAATTGGAAATTGAGAGGATGTCCTTCAATTGGGGAATGGCTGAACAAGCTGTTGTATATGAATGTAATGGAATACTAGTATGCAATAAGAAATGATGAGCAGGCAGATTTTGGAAAAACCTGGAAAAACTTATATGAACTAATGCAAAGTGAAATGAGCAGAGCCCAGAGAACAGTGTGCGCAGTAACAGCAACATTGTGTGATGATCAACTATGAATTATATAGAAATTTGTGAAATCTGCATAGAGTTCAGTTTCAATAAATCTAAACCTTTATAATAAAAATCATTTTCCCTATCATGTTAAGAGGGCCGTTCAATTTACATTAAAACTATGGCCATTCTTTTTTATATTCTTTTCTTTCAGGTTTGAACATTCATTAAACCTATTTTCTTCTCACATAAACAATTAATGAGTCCCCTCCTCCTCTACATACACACATACACACACACACACAGAGTTAGAGAAGCCTGAGATTATTTCTAACTTCCTAAAGTTTCTTGTATTTTTTAATTGTTGGAGAAATTATTTCCCTAAACCAAATTAACCTTTGACATTCTAGTGTATTCACATTAAAGATTAGACACACAAGAGCACAAACAGATTTTACTATACTAAATTTGGCAGAGGAAGTATACCATTTCCTTCAGACAAATATTTCCACTATGTCATGCTCCACTAGGTGGATTCCTACCATCTCTTCTAAGCCCACATCAGCACTAGTGATTTCTGTATCTTTGAAATTAAATTTCAAAATCAATAAGTCTTTCTAGAGAACTCCCTATTTGACAGAAATTGCTGGGGAAAAACTAGAAAACAGAAAGAAACTGGATTGAAAGCAACATCTTATACCATGTACCGCTATAAACTCAAAATTGATATATGACCAGAATATTAAAGACTATACCATTAAAAATACAGAAGATGATTTTTACAAAAACTATCTCTGATAAAGGTCTGATTTCTATTTGCCAATGGATATATGGTCAAAGGTTATAAATAAATCTCACAAGTAGAAATTATCATTATAATTGTCATCCTTTTGAGAGATTGCTTCAAATTGATAATAATAAAAATGTATCAAAACATTTTTGAGGTTATGTCTCACATATAGCAAATCGGCAAAGATGACAAAAGCTGTATATAATAATAGCTAACATTTGCATAGTGCTTTAAAGTTCGCAAAGTGACAAATATTACCTCATTTTATCCACATAGCAATCCTTGTGTTAGTATTATTCCCATTTTGCAGATGAGGAAACTGAGGGAAGCAGATGTTAAGTGACTTGTTCATGGTCCCATAGCTAGCAAGTGTCTGAGGAAATTTAACATAGATTTTATCTAAATATAACTCCAGGTCCAGTCCTTTATACACTGTGACATCTAGCTGCAATATTGGAGAAACTATGGGAAAATAGACTCATTAATATACTGTTGCTAGAGTTATAAATTAGTTCAAACATTCTTTAAAATACTTCAGCATTCTTCTAAGAAAAAGACTAAAATGTCTATATACTTTGACTCAGAAATCCCATCATTAGGCATGTACTTCAAAGATGTCGATGGGAAGAAGAAAGGCTCTATAAACGTGAAAATATTTAAAGTATCACTTTTTATAATATTAAAGAACTAACAAAAAAGGTAAGTGTTCATTGATGGAGGGATAACTAAACATGAATATACTAAAAAATTAATGTTCTATAAGAAACATTGAATGGAAAGAATTTAGAAAAGCATGAGAAAACTTAGATGAACATTAATGGACTCAACTGGGAAAACAACAAATGCAATGAATGAATGTAATTGGAAATTACCAATGTAAATGGAAAGAAAACAAATGAAACAAAATCCTGTGAAATTATAATAATTTATGTTTTTTATATAATAATAATAATGTGATAAATTATAATAACTAAGCTTGGTCCCAAAGAAGATACATAAGACTTTACCTCCCTTCCTCTTTTGCAGAGGTGGGGGACTATGGGTACAAACATTAAATATAATGTTAGACTTGGTTAATGTGTTGGTTTGTTTTGATGAACTAGTTTTAAATCTTATGCTTTGTTACAAGGGATGAGGAAAGGGTATTGGGAAATGGCACTGGCATAAAATAAAAAGTTATCAATAATTTTTAAATGTCTGCCCAATTCTCTAGTAGGGGATTTAGTGCAGGGTCCATTATTTCTTGACTTTGGGCTGTTGGTACCATATTATGCTTCCTGGGTCATTCAGCAAGCAAGGCCTGACCATGAATTTCTCCTAAATACAAGTGCAACATTCCTCTCCTTAATTTAGGACTACTTTGCTAGCAATTGTGACTTAAAATTTCTAGGCATTAGATTCTACTTTAAAACTTTTTTTCCCTGATTCATTTTTCTCCTGATCCATTATTAAACAAATTACATTTTCAGATTTCAGACACTGCATACCATTTGTTTTAATACATTTGGGGCAATTGCAGCATAATACTATATTAAAATGGCTACTTTCTAATTTTAAAGTTATATCTTAAGCATTCCAAATTATAACCTTCAAAATGATTTTTCACTTGACATACACAAATGAACTATTGATTAAACAACTGAGATATTGCCTGCACTATGCAGGTGAAAACACATGAAAACATGTTTATTTTATACATATTAGAGTTCATTTGTCTTTGGCAATAGCATGTCTTGGCAGATTATACCTGATGACTTACATTGACACAGGTTCATCTTCCAAAACAGAAGTAGAAATTTATAGAGATAACTAGGTAGTGCAGTGGACAGAGCACTGAACTTGGAATTAGTAAGACCCACATTTAATACCACCTCAGCTCAGAACCAGAGGGCAAAGTTGAAATAGAAAGAATTCACTGGTCAACTCCTAAAAGAAGCTCCAATGGAAAACTCCTTGGAATATTATAACCAAAACTCCAGAACTTCCAGGTCAAAAAAAGATACTGTAAGCAGCCAGAAGAAAGGAGTTCAAGTACTATGGAGACAGAAGATTTTTGCAACCACTACTTTAATGAAGTGGAGAGCTTGGAATATGGCATTCTAAAAGCAAAAGATCTAAGCTTACAGCCAAGAATAATTTACCTTGTAAAAACTGAGTATAATCCTACAGGGGGAAAAATAGACCTTTAATATAGGGCATCTAAACTTTTCTGGTAAAAAGACAAGAGCTGTGTAGGAACTTTGAAATGAAAACACAAGCATCAAGAGAAGCAACATACAAAAATAAAAACATGAACAGAGTATAAGGAATTAAAGAGGGATAAACTTTACATTCTAATTATGGGGAGATGATAGCTATAGGAAGAGTGATTAGACAAAGGGCCCGGGAATGATTCTTTTACATTTTGATAATTTTTTTTTTTTGCATTTTGGAGGGCAGTTGGGGCTAAGTGACTTGCCCAAGGTCACACGGCTAGTTTTTCTGTTAAGTGTCTGAGGCCGGATTTGAACTCAGGTTCTCCTGACTCCAGGGCCAGTGCTCTATTCACTGAGCCACCCAGCCACCCCATTTTGATGATCTTTTAAAAATGGAAAGGAGGGCAAGGGAAGCATAGAGGGGTGAGGAGGGAGATAAAGGATGGGGGAAATTATTTCATGTGATTGGGATACACAAGTAGGAGTCTATTATAGAATAGGTAGGAGGAACTGGGGGTAAAAAGAAAACCTATGAACCTGAACTGGTTCATTCTCATCCTCATCTGAATTGGCTTTAGGAAGGAAGAATACACACACACACATACACACACACAGTTATAAACATTTCTTCCAACAGGGAACCATTTGGGAAAAGGTTTAAGGGAAAGAAATAAAAAGATGGAGGGTAGAATAACAGAGGAATTAATCATTATCAAGACAAACTCCTAAAAGGGTGTTGGTAAACAAAGAAAAGGAAAAGAATAAGAAAATAGGATGAAGGAAAATAAAAAATTAGCAGTCATAACTGAATGTAGAGTGGGAACCCATCCATAAAATGAAAGAGAATTGAAGGATGTATGAAAACAAGAATACAAAAATATGTGACTTAAGAGAAATGCATTTGAAAAATAAAGATGCACAAAGTTAAAATAAGGGACTGAAATAGAATCTATTATGCTTTCACTTAAGTGAAAAAGCCATTGTAAGAATTATGATCTCAGACAAAATAATAGTAAAAAAAAAAATAGAACTAATTAAAAGAGATACACAAGGAGACAACATTTTGCAGAATCAGGACAATGATATATATAATAGCAATAATATTATAAAGAAAAACAACTTTCAAAGACTTAGAAATTCTGATCAATATATTTACCAATCACAATTCTTAGAAGAATCATGATGAAACATGCTACTCACCTCCAAACAGAGAGTAATAGAGTCAGAGTACAGATTGAGACTTTTTTTTTACATGATCGGTGTAGGAATTTGTTTTACTTAACTATACATGTGAGTAGCAAGTTTTATTTTTCTTACTTTCTCACTGAGTAGAAGTGCGAGGGAAAGAACACAGACCTGGGAATAAAATAAAATTTAATTATTAAAAAAATGATCATCTCAGACACTGTGTGACTGGGCAAATTATTTAACTACTCTGTGATGCAGTTTATTCTATAAAATAAAGAAAACAGTACTACCTACCTCACAGGGCTGTGTGAAGATCAAGGGAGGTGATATACATAAAGTGCTTTACAAATTATATAGCACTATATAAATGTTAGGACAACGAGGTGGTGCAGTACAAGACCTGAAGTCAGAAAGACTCATCTTCCTAGTTCAAATCTGGCCTCAGACTGTGTGACGCTGGGCAAGTCATTTAACCCTGTTTGCCTCAGTTTCCTCATCTGTAAAATGAGCTGGAGAAGGAAATGACAAACTTCTGCAGTATCTTCGCCAAGAAAACCTCAAATGGGGTCACGAAGAGTCAGACATGATGGAAACAACTAAACAACAAAAATATAAATGTTAACTATATTCATTATTATAGAATTAAAATAATACTTCTATCACAATTAGTAAAATAAGAGCTAAAGGATAGAAATATAAATCACTGCTCATTAAATAAGAATGTCCTGAAACAGAAGGATTTGTTCTGTAAAATTTGGATTCAGTCAAAAGGCTTAAGGACCTAGAAGGCCAAATGTGGCCTAAGGCTACAGGTTCCCTACCCCTGATCTAGTTGAATGATTCACATTTCTTTTCCCTGACCCTTATTTTATTAGGGGCTATTTCCCCTTCCCACACAAGGATTTGTTAGGGGCAGCCAGGTAGAAGAGGGAATGGAGCCTCAGATCTGAACTCAGGGGGCTCTGAGTACAAAACTGGCCTCAGATACTTAATAGCTGTGTGATCCTGGGCAATTCATTGGACCTCTGTTTGCCTCAGTAGTTTTTTTTTTTTTTAAGCAATTGGGGTTAGGTAACTTGCCCAAGGTTACACAGCCAGTTTTGTGTGTGTGTGTGTGTATGTGTGTGTGTATGTGTGTGTTAAGTGTGTTAAGACCAATCCCTGGTCCTCCCGACTCCAGGGCTGGCGCTCTACTCACTACGCCACCTAGTTGCCCCTGGTTTTTTTTTTTAATCTGTGAAATGTGGGATAATAATTGCACCTCACCTCCCAAGGTTGCTGCGAGGATGAAATGATATAGTAAGTGTTTTGTAAATGTTAATTATTATGATTATCTGTTATAAACAGATACATGTGAGCAGGTAAGAAAAAGTCACCTGCGACAAAACACACATTCATCTTACACCACCAGACATACACTAGTTAATCTTATTTAGTTCTATGTCAAGTAAGTCTTAGAACTTTCTATGCTCTTTTCCCCATCTCCCCTTGTCCTCTAACACACACACACACACACACACACACACACACTGAGAAGTGTGTCATCTCTAAGTTTCCTTATGCATTTCTTTAGTCTGTTTTCTACATGTTTTCTTCAGAGTGAGGGATTTGCCCCACACACACACCCATTCCAGATCTTTGCCAACAGCCTCTTTCCCATTACTGCTTTTCCTTTCTAGGCTCTGAGCTAATTGAGAAGAGGGTACATTACTAAACTATCCTATAACACTGGTGGATTTTCTTGCAAGTTCTGCATGAGTCCCAAGCTCTTCAGCAAAAGAAGGAATAAATGTAACTGGGGGGAGGTGGAATTGAGACAGTAGAGTAAAGGCAGGGCCTCGCCTGAGCTTCCCGCCAAACAACTTAGAAGCCCAGACAACTTAAAAGATTGGCAGGAAAGGTATGTTGCACTAGAATGAGAGAGGAGCACAGGCCAGGTCAGCACAGACCCGGCCCCAGCAAACCAGGAGCAGGCCTTGGAAGCCACTGAATAGGTAGCAGTAGTAGTGGCAGTGGCTGCTTCTGGAGCTCTCAGCCCAGAGATGGTAAGGGGGTTGAACAACTGGTCAGCAGATTGCAAGGGTCTCTTTGCTAGCACTGGGGCAGGACTCTGTTGCGTTGCCCATACTTGGATCCAGGTTGCAGTCCTGGGTGGCAGTCCCAGGATGAAAAGGAGAATTAGCACCGTAGAGCTTTATAGCCACAGTGAAGTAGGCACCTTCCTCAAAGTTCCAAGGCAGAAAAGAGTGCTTGTGGCCATTTACAAACCAGAGCCCAAGCCAGTAGAGTGGTAAACACCTCTCCTTTGATCATACCACCTTGAAAGACATGAAAACTTACAGGTCCCTAGAAATATCTCTGAAAACAGCTGCATGAAACACCTGAAGCTTGGGACAGTTCACCCTCCACACTGTATGCAGAGCCCTACTTTAACAAAGAAATAATAGACTGGGAAAATGAGCAAACAACAGATAAAAATTCTGACCATAGAAAGTTACCATGATGACAAGGAAGATCAAAACATACAATCAGAAGAAGACAACAAAGTCAAAACTCCTACATCCAAAGCTCCCAAGAAAAATATGAATTGGTCTCAGTCCATGAAAGAGTTCAAAAAGGATTTTGAAAATCAAGTAAGAGAGGTAAAGGAAAAATTAGGAAGAGAAATGAGAGTGATACAAGAAATTCATGAAAAACAGCTTGGTAAAGGAAACACAAAAAATACTGAAGAAAATAACACCTTTGAAAACAGACTAGGCCAAATGGTAAAAAGAGGTCCAAAAAGTCAATGAGGAGAAGAATGCTATAAAAAGTAGATTTGGCTGAATGGAAAAACTCACTGAAGAAAATAATTCCGTAAACATTCGAAGAAAATAATTCCTTAAAAATTAGAATGGAGCAAATGGAAACTAATGACTTTATGAGAAATCAAAAGAATGAAAAAATGAAATACAATATGAAATATCTCATTGGAAAAACAACTGACCTGGAAAATAGATCCAGGAGAGAGAATTTAAGAATTATTGGACTGCCTGAAGACCATGATTGAAAAAAGAGCCTAGACAATATCTTTCAAGAAATTATCAAGGATAATTGCCCTGATATTCTAGAACCAGAGGGTAAAATAGAAATTGAAAGAATCCACTGATCACCTCCTGAAAGAGATCCCAAAATGAAAATTTCTGAAATATTATAGCCAGAAAGAAACAATTCAAGTATTGTTTAACCACAGCCAGGATAACACAAGATTTAGCAGCTTCTACATTTAAGGATCAGGGCTTATAATATGATATTCTGGAAGTCAGAGGAGCCAAGATTACAACCAAGAAAAAAATAGATAAAAAATATAGAATAATTTATAGAAAATAAAAAAAATAGAAAAAAATCCATCCAGGAAAGAAATGGGAATTCAGTGAAAAAGAGGACTTTCAAGCATTCATGATGAAAAGACCAGAGCTAAATAGAAAATTTGACTTTCAAATACAAGACTCAAGAGGAGCCTAAAAAAGTAAACAGGAAAAGGAAACTATAAGGGACTTAAAGTTAAATTGTTAATATTCCTACATGGGAAGATTATACTTTTAACTCATAAGAACTTTCTCATTATTAGGGAAGATAGAAGGAATATATATAGACAGAAGTCACAGGTGAGTTGAATATGAAGGCATGATATCTAAAACAATAAAATTTAGGAGTGAGAAAAGGAAGGGGAGAAGTAGAATGAGGTAAATTATCTTACATAAAAGAGGCAAGAAAAAGCTTTTACAGTGGAGGTGAAGAAGGGAGAGGTGAGCAAGACTGAGTGAACCCGATTCTCATTAAAATTGGCTCAAAAAGAGAATAACATGCACACTCAGTTGGGAATAGAAATCTATCTTACCCTACAAGAAAGTAGGAGGAAAAGGGGATAAGAGAAGGGGGGGGGAATAGAAGGGAGGGCAGATTGAGGGAGGGGGTAGTCAGAAGAAAAACACTTTTGAGGAGGGGCAGGGTGAAAAGAAAGAGAGAAGAGAAGAAATAGTGTGTGTGGGGGGGGAATAAGATAGAGAGACATAGTTAGCAATAGTAACTGAAAAAAGAATTTGAAGCCAGTTTCTCTGATAAAGGCCTCATTTCTCAAGCATGTAGATAACTGAGTCAAATTTATAAAAATAAGAGCCATTCCCTAATTGATAAATGATCAAAAGATATGAACAGTTTTCAAATGATTTGTAGCCATATGAAAAAAATGCTCTAACTCCTATTGACTGTAGAAACGCAAATTAAAATAATTCTGAGATACTATTCCATACCTACTAGACTGGTTAATAGGACAGAAAAGGTAAATGACAAATGTTGGAGGGGATATGGGGAAAATGAGACATTAATGCACTATTAGTGAAGATGAGAACTGATCCAATCATTCTGGTGAGCAATTTGGAACTATACCCAAAGGGCTATAAAAACCATACATACCCTTTGACCTAGTAATACCACCACTAGGTCTGTATCCCAAAAGAGATAAAAAAACAAAAAGAAAAAGGACTTAGAGGTACAAAAATGTTTATAACAACTCTTTTCTGGGGGTAAAGAATTGGAAATTGAGTTGATGCCCATCAATATGTGAATGGTTGAACAAATTGTGACATGTGATTGTGACAGAAAACTATTGTGCTTTAAGAAATGATGAGTAGAACACTCTCAGAAAAACCTGCAAAGATTTACATGAGCTGATGCAAAGTGAAATTTAATGTGAACAACGTTAACAGCAATATTGTAAGATGATCAGCTATGAATGACTTATTTATTCTCAGCAATATAAATCCAAGACAAGTCCCACCCCCATTCCCCACCCCCCAGTCAGCCGGATTCTAAAAGTGAAAGAAACAGACAAGGTAGGTTCTACAACATATTTCTAGGATAAACGTGTTTTGTATGAGGCTTTATAGACTGTCTCATGCCAACCATTTGTGCCATGCAATGTCAGTTTCCCAAGTCCAATTTGTATGATACAGCAGCACAAAAGATGACCTTCAAACTTTCCTGATGTGTACAGAGCAGAGGTAATTTCTAACATATAATTATGATATAATTGTATTCACTGTTTTTTTTTAATTCCCAGGGGTTCTAAGGCTTGGTTGTACAATGTTACTATTTTACCTATTCCCAGATCTATATTTCAGTATCTATGAGATTGGTTTAGGGGCAAAGGAGAGTGAAAGGAACCGGGTGGAGGTCTGGCTCATCTCATGGCAAACTTTGGCCACCATGTCACCATTCCTACTCAGTAAATTCCAATGGCTTTCTGTTACCTCTGGGATCAAATATAAAGTTGTTCATTACCTTGCTTCAACCTATTTTTCCAGTCTTATTACACAATATTCAGTTCCACACATTCTACGGCTCAGTCACACTGGCTTTCTTACTGTGTCTCATAGAGCCTTCTACCTTCCATTTGCACTGACTGCCCCAGGCCTGGAATTTTCTTCCTTCTAATCTCTGTTTCCTGGCATCCTTGATTTCCTTCAAGACTCAGTCAACAATCACTTTAGGGTGAAACCTTTCCTAACCCTCTCATTTGCTTACTGCTACCCCCAAAAGATTGCTTTATATAATTTGTATATACTAAAATATGTTCGTGTTGCCTCCCTGTTAGAATGTAAGCTCTGTGAAGACAGTGACTCTTTTGCTTTTGCCTTTGTAGCCCTGGTACCTATCAGCACACAGTAGGTAATTAATAAATTAATGTTGCTTGATTAATTGATTGGCAAATTTGTTACCTAGAGACATCTAGGTGCCTCCAGTACTAGACATGAATTCAGGAAGACCTGAATTCAAATCCAGCACCAGGCATTAACTAAACTAAACTTACCAGCTGGGTGACCCTGGGAAAGTCACTTTCTCTCAGTTTCCTAATCTGTAAAACAGAGATAATAATAGCACTTTACTTTCCAGAGTTGTGTGTGAGGACAAAGTGAGATAATATTTGTAAAGCATTTTGTAAAGCTTAAAGTGCTATTGCTAGTGTTGTTACTGTTGTTTTTGCTACTGATGATGTTATTGCTGCTAATTATTGTTTTTAGTTTTCAGAACACTGAGAAGGGAGCCTGCTCTCAGGGTCCTGGGTTGGGCTTTATGAAATATTCTTATCTGGGTATTCCTAGAGCTATCAGGAGCAAACAACAGGGAGGAAAGAAGCAGAGAAACCATTAAATTTGTCCACAGCCTGAATTTCTGCCTTGACTTTTAATTCTCCTGAACCCCTTTCCAGAGTGGCATTATCTCTCTAAATGCGGTGAATAGGTTAAGAGTCACTCAGGAATTTGGTTTTCTGACATGAGGAGATAGATCAGGAAAAAAGTACAGGTGATTACCAAAAAGCAACCAGAACATCAAACAAAATGTTTATGCTAAAATGAATCCTGCTGCTGCCATGTTGCAAACCTTAGACTCCGTCCAGCTACTCTTCTTTTAGTTGGGGGAAAAATTTCAGAACATGGCTGATAAGAGAGTTGGAAACAGATGTGTGATACTTCTGAATGTAAGGGCTGGCTTACTTAACCAAAATAAACTAAAGGGGTTTATAGATAGGATACATTCAGAGAAGATTAGAAAATTTTCTAGGAAATTTTTGTATGTGTTATCCCCTAGAGGTACTGTTATTTATTGTTCAGTCATGTTCAACTCTTTGTTACCCCATCAACCTTTCTTAGCAAAGATACTGGAGTTTCTTCTCCAGTGGATTTAGGCAAACAAAGGTTAAATGACTTGCCCAGGGTCGCGCAGCTAGTACAGGTCTAAGGTTGGATTTGAACTCAAGTCTTCCTGATTTGAGGAGCCACCTGGTTGCCTCCTATGTAATAGCAATCACAAAAACATCAAAGACTATTACTTCTACTGAGATCTATGAAATTCTGATTCAAAATTACTTCTCTTCTTAAAAGACAGCAGAGGAGTGACTAGGTGGTGCAATGAATAAAGCACTGGCCCTGAGTTCAAATCCAGCCTCAGACACTTAACACTTATTAGTCATGTGACCTTGGGCAAGTCACTTAACCCCAATTGCCCTGCCTTCCCCCCTCCAAAAAAGCAAAAGACAAAACAAAACAAAAAGATAGGGAAGGAAGTGGGAAAAGGATGGATTTCCTGTGACATATAAATGCATACAACTTATCTTGGTAGGTGCAACAGGAACCTTCACACCTATTTTCCCATCCTTTGGTCTATGTGACTAAAGGATGGAACAGGCCATAAAGAAGAAGGAAATTTGATTCTGTCCTTCTTAAGAAGGGAAGGAAGAAAAACATAAGAGGGACAAAGTCCCAGAAATAAAAAGTGGGTCCAGAAGCAAACTTCCACTCACTTCTGTACCTTATTTAGACTTGTGACTTTACCACTTGAAATAAAACTGGTCCCTTCATTGCTCAATCCAACCTTTTCTCAGATCACATTCTTCTGACCTCTCTGAAACTTGTATCCATGCCCTCATCCACTATGCTCTCTAGATATTTTTTTGTTTATTTGTTTGGTTTTTGACATTGTTCTCCTAACCCTATCTGATTACTCCTTCTCACTGGGCTTGCCTATATCATCACCAACATGATCATGATCATGATCATGATCATCACCATCATCATCATCATCATCATCATCATCATCATCATCATCATCTATGTTGTTCTTAGTCTTCTTCTCTGGAGCCAAATGAAAAACCTCTACATGACAGCTGTGGGGTACTGATTGGGGAAAAAAACATAAAATACAGTAATAAATAAAAAAACATAAAAACTGAAACTCTGTGAAAGGTGGAAGCCCTCACATGGTGATATATTTACAGTCATAAATTAAGTACTGAATTATATTTTAGACACTGAGTCATAACTTAAGATACAATGGCCTATGAAAGTCAAAAAAAGAATATTGTGACTGGTAGGTGACCATTTAATGATCTACACACAAACTTATGTTTGGCTATAGCATTGACTTAATTCCCATCTCATCGCTAAACAAAAAAAGCCAAAATATTCACTAATCAGTAGAGATGTAATCTCTAACTCCTCTTGCTTTTGTCTGTTTTCTATAATTACCATGGTGATTTTGGGGGTTCTTAGCAGAGATCCACTGAACTGTCTGGCTATCACCCCAGACAAAAGATTGTCCCTGTTTTGTAAGTATTCATAATGATTGATTAAACTATTACCTATAATCAGTCTAGAGCTCCATGGTCTCTTCCTCCAGTATTAAAAGATCACCCCATGGTTATAGGGGGGTGGGATACAGGGTTCCCCAGCCAGGGGGATTCCAGACCTTACAAAAGTCTTTCAAATATTTTGACTATCATGTTCTCCCTGAATCTTAGCTTCTCCATGTTATTCCTGGCTCCTTCAAATGGTCTTCATATGGCATGAGCTTAAGGCCCAATAGCATTTCGGTTCTTTGTTGGACCCCTCCTCTGGATGCTCTTCAGCTTATCAAAGCTTTCCTAAAATGTGTCACCCAGAACTGACCAGAGTACTCCAGATGTGGTCATACCAGGGAAGTGTATAGGTTCCCATTACTCCTGGAAGGTGTTGGATTTTTTGGCTCTCCTTTGCTATTGTCTCTCAGTGGACTTTCCATCGACTCAGAATCCCAGCTCTTTTGAAACAAACAGCCTATTGACTAATCATCCCTCTCTCATCATAGCATTATAAGGGACATTTTTAAAGCCACTTAACCCTTTACATGTATACCTATTAAGTTTCATCTTATTATATTTGCCCCCATTCTCGTAGCTTGTCAAGAACATATTGAATTATGACTATTATTTAGTTCATGTCCCCTGAACAAAAGATGATCCCTCATTCATAGATAAAAGGATGCTTTCTTTTGTTTTATTTCAAATCATCAAGTACAACATTAAATTAATTTAAATTAGTTAAATTAATTAAAAATTAAATAGCAAAGGGCCACACCCATATTCCTAAGTCTTTCCATTAGAAACATCTAGAACCACATGAAGCCATTTTGTACTTCTTCTGAAGTCCAGCTAATTAAGTCAGTTCCAAATTCTTCTGGTTGCACCATTAGCATGGCATATATTACTCCACCTTTCCCACAAGACTATTCAGATGCTTTATCAGATGGTTGAATAAATTATGATATGTGAATATAATGGAATACTAGTGCACTAAAAGAAATGATGAAAAAGAATTTCAGAGAAACCTGAGAAGAAATATATGAAATGGTACAGAGTGAAGTGAGCAGAACCAGCAGCATGATTATACTCTCACAACAATATTGTAAAAGCTTTGAAAGTCTTGAGATTGCAGATCAGTGCAATGGCCAGTCATGATTCCAGAGGGCTGATGATGAAGCGTGCTATCCACCTTCTGACAGAGACGGGATAAGCTAAATGTGGAGAATGAGTTGCACATTTTATGGATGTGACCAATGTGAGAATTTGGTTTTATTGCACATATTTGTAAAAAAAAGGTTTTTTTATTCTCTCTGGGAGGTGGGAAGGAGGTGGGAGGGAGAGAAAATAAATAATTATTCATTGAAAAAAAAGTTTTAAGAGTATTAAAAAGCCTTGCTAAAATGTTGGTGCACTATAGATACAGTATTCCTATGGTTTAATTAGTTTAGCACTCTATCAAGAAAGAAATAAGCTAAATCTGGTACATCTTATGGGCAACTAAGTAGCACACTAGATAGTGTGCTGGGCCTGGAGTTGTGAAGACATATTTTTGTGAATGCAAATCTGGTCTCAGACACTTATGAGCTGTGTGACCCTGGACAAGTCACTTAACCCAGTTTACCTCAGTTTCTATACCTGTAAAATGAGATGGAGAAGGAAATGACAAACCATTCCAGTATCTTTGCCAAGAAAACACCAAACGGCATCATGAAGTGTTGCACATGACTGAAATGACTGAACAACAACTGCTATCACTTGTTCTGGAAACCTAGCTGATGCTTTGTAATGACTGTTTCCTTTTCTAGATGTTTAACCACCTCTTTAGTAATACATTCTACAATTTTGCAAGGGGTTGACCTCAAACTCACTGGCCTTTAGTTGGCAGTTTCTATTTTCTT
Source organism: Petaurus breviceps papuanus (assembly GCF_028583685.1). Taxonomy (NCBI): domain Eukaryota; kingdom Metazoa; phylum Chordata; class Mammalia; order Diprotodontia; family Petauridae; genus Petaurus; species Petaurus breviceps. Next base: position 3,383,101 of record NW_027187347.1, read on the forward strand.
CCCTTTCCCCAAAATCAGAATATTTGCCAGAATTCTCCACTTCTGTGGTACTATTTCTGTCCTGTATGACCTTTCAGATATTCCTTCAGTTTAAGGTCCTTTTGGTGAAATCTGCACAGCATCAACAAACATATTGTTTTTTCCCAGTAGAATCCAACCTACTTTAGGATGGTTTCATTATTGCTTTTGAAGCCCCAGCGCCTAGTAAAGTCTTTTACAGACATTAGGCATTTGATAAATGTTTGTTGAATTGTTTGTTAAACTGATCATCTCCTTAGAGAGCGATGGATGGGTGAAACCAAGAAAGGAGACAATCAAAAGCAACAATTATGAAAGGAGCTATTCAGCCAAGTCCAGGAGATTTTTTGTTTTTGTTTGCTTTGTTTTTGTTTTTGAAACAGCATAGTTGAAGAAAAGTTGTTGGGGGAAAAAGAGTGACTGAGACTGAAAGCAACAGGCCCAGTCTTCTTCACCACCCTGATCCTGGGCTGGATTTCCATCTACTCAAAATCCCAGCTCTTTTGAAACAAATGGCCTACTGACTAATCATCCCTCTCTCATCATAGCATTATGAGGGACATTTGTTTTGAGGGTTTTTTTTAATTAGTTTGTTTCCTTTTAGTTTACAGGATTCAATTCCACAATTCCTTGAGTTTCACATTTTGTCCCTCTCCCTCCACTCCCCCCCCCCATGGCGGCTTATAGTCAAGTATAGGATCTGTAAATACTTTCACATTATACATTAGTCAAGTTATAAGGATGGATTGTACCAGCTGGAATGAAAAATGGTAAAGAGGACATAAAACCAAATAAGAGAAGGAAAAAGATCAGGTATTTTGCTTCCACCTGGATATAAACTTAGTTCTTTCTAGTTCTTTCTCTGGATGAACATATTTCTCTCCATCATGAGTCTTTTGGGATTGACTTATATCACTGCATTGCTGAGAAGAGTCCAGTCTATCAAAGTTGGTCATCACACATATGTTGTGTCTGTAATTGTGTACAAATTTTTCCTGGTTCTATTCTTCTCACTCAGCATCAGTTCTTGTAAGCCTCTCCAGGTAAATATGAAGTCCATCTGCTCCTCATTTCTTATAGCACAATAGTATTCCATAACATGCATATACCACAACTTGTTCAGCCATTCCCCAATTGATGGGCACCCCCTTAATTTCCAATTCTTTGCTACCACAAAAAGAGCTGCTATAAACATTTTTGTACATATGGGTCTTCCTATGAGGAACAGTTTTAAAGCCACTTAACCCTTTACATGTATACATATTAAGTTTCATCTTATTATATTTGTCCCCATTCTTATAGCTTGTCAAGAATATGTCAAGAACATATTGCATTGTGACTCTATTATCTAGTTCATGTCACCTGAACAAAAGACAACCTCTCATTCATAGCTAAAAGAATAAAAAGGATGCTTTTGGGGGGTTTTATTCAAATCATCAAGTACAACATTAAATTAATTTAAATTAATTAAAAGCCACTTTCCAGTAGGACCAGGCGGTTACTATGGGGCTGAAAGAATCATGACTATTTAAGTGCTTAGAGGCATAGGCCCATTAAGGCCATTAATCGCTTCAATACAATGATAAATGAAACAAAATCTCAGGAGGTACTAGTTCCCAGAAAATGTTGTTATAAATGAGTGATCAGGTAGATGTTATTACAATGGTGTTTTCTAAAATTACCATGTGGAAGTCAGTTATAATATACTAACAATACTGCCATGAAATGAGGTCAGTTGGACATTGGTAGATGGGAATATGTCTATGCTGGTCAGGAAGAGTATAAAATCAAGAGAAGTGGGAATGAAAAGGTTTATTCTACTAAAATATTCTTAGAATATTTTGATAACATAAATAGTAGTGTTATTTTATGCATATTTCTGGACTGGGCCTGGGATTTCATTCATGTAGAGAACTCTCATTAGCCAGCTAACAAGGCAGATTATCATCCCTGCTCTGTAATTTAGTCTTGGAAAATTGACTGGGGCAACTGAGAAGTTAAGTGAACTTTCTTATAGTGTCACACAGTTAATACGTGTCAAAAGTGGAACTTGAACTCAGATCTTCCTGACTTCAGCTCTCTATCCACTATACTCATATTACTGTGCACATTAGAATCAGGAGGAGCAGTACTATTTGCCATAGGATCTTAAGGAAGGATCTACCATGAGCCTTTAATTTTTGAAATGTGACATTGGTTTGTTATTGCTGTTAGTCTTGTTGTTGCGGTGGGGAAGGCAGAGTTAAGTGACTTGCCCAGGGTCACACAGCTAGTAAGTGTCTGAGGTCAGATTTAAACTCAGGTCTTCCTGATTCCAAGGTCAGTGCTCTATCTACTCAGCCATCCAGCTGCCCCTTTTGTTTTGTTGTTGTTTGGGAGGGGGGAGGCAACCAGGGTTAAATGTGAAGTCTGACATTGTGAGAAGAAAAAGGAAAAGAGAGAAAAAAAGGACATTGAAGCAGGGTCCAAGATAGTATGATAGCTTATTTTTATTTAAATTTAGGTTTTAAAGAAAGAATGTTTAATACTAGAGGAAGTGATGATGTAACAGCGTGATTAAAATTATATGAAAGTGATGGTCTTTGGTATTTAATTTTCAATGTTTTCTCTCCAAATGCTCACTTGTTTCAAGTTCAGCTCTGATTGGTAGCCATGTAGCTGGTGGTATTTTGGTATCATCTGGTCTCCGGTTCCTATGGAATGGGGAGTGTTTATTCCTCTTCATAAACCTGAAATAGAAGGGGTGGGAAATGGGGGGTTAGTGCGCTGTATTATGAATAATAATTGTGTTTCTTCATCAATGAAAAAAAGGAAAAAGAAAAAGGAAGCTTTGTTTCTACCCTGCCCATGCCCCTTGGTTAGGTCTCCATTTACAGCTGGGTAGCACAGTGGATAGAACATGGGTCTGGAATCAGGAAGAAACCTTAGACACTTACTAGCTGTGTGACCCTAGGTAAACTCACTTAACCCTGTTTGCCTCTATAGAGGTTTCTCCTCTATAGAATGGAGGTCATATTAATACCTACCTCTGAAAGTTGTTGTGAGCATTAAATGATATAATAATTGTAAAGCACTTAGACCATAGGAAGTACTCTATAAATGTTAGCTACTATGATTATTCTGTGTCTACCTTTGGGGATATTTCATTTTACAAACAATAAGCTCAGATTTTTTTATTGTTAAGTCAACACCTCAGGTCTTTTCTTTGCATAGTAGAGCATTGCCCTTTAGACACAGTTCCTCCTTCCCTGCATCCCATGAGACAAAGGACTTGGAAACCCCTCAAAGTCCACCCAATTACTCCACATCCCTGTAAATCTAGCTGAATAATTTTTCATTTTGGTTTGAAAAAACTGCAAAGTTTTAAGGATTTTCTCCCATGGTTGAGAAAGCAGGAAATCCAGCGAGCCAATTATGGCCTCTGGAAGGTTTCCTCCAGGATGAAGGAATTCTTTTATAAAGGCACCACCAAGGTAGAATGGAACGAGAACTGATCCAGAAACCCAGAGACCTAACTTGACTTCTTTGATGGACTACTAATTCACTGGGAAACTTGGGAAGTCACTTAACTCCTCTAAGCCTCACAGCTGGAAGGGATCTTTGAGCCACTGGCAATTTCCCTGGCTATAATACAAGGGGGTTGAAGTTGATGATCTCTGATTTGAATTCTCCCCACCTCCAAACTCCCACCTCCGATTCACCAGTGGTTGAAAATATTTGTGACAAAGACAGATGCTTTCCAATTGCTTTGAGTCCTTCCACCCCCCCCCCCCCACACACACACAGTTGATTTTGTGCTTGAGGGACAGATATGGTATTTCCCCCTAAACAAACTGTTGTAGGCCAGAGTCAGATATATGTATGTTATGAAAGGAGCAGTCCCTGTGATGCAGACTGTATTTCAAGTCGCTGGGCTGGGATGAAGAGGATTACAGGCCATGTTAGAACTAACAAATACTGCTAGATGACAGACCCTGACATGTGAGCAGCCAGAGGAAAAAGGTTTTTTGTTTCATGTATAAAAGGATGGCTTTGCACTGGTGATATAACCCTTGGTATCCTATTGGCAGAAGGAAAGGACCTAATGGGGAGACCCAATCCAGACCTGGTAGAGTTTCCACTCCGTGACAGCTGTACTTGCCACCCCTCAGAAGACATCTCAGGGGAGAAATCCTGATTATCAGGGTTATGGGCATATATCTTTGCCCTGTTTTTGACAACTATATTCTTTTTTCCCCATGTAATAGTATTTTATTTTTTTCCAGTTACATGTAAAAATATTTTTCAATATACACTTCTATAAGATTTTGAGTGCCAATTTTTTTCTCCCCCTCAAGATGGCAAGTAATACATGTACAATCATATTAAACATTTCTGCATTAGTCATGAACAACTATATTCTTATAAGCTAAGGAAATATGCTTTTTTAATCGTCAGTCATTTACGCCACTCCAATATCCCTATGTAGGAGGGTCCTTTGGGCCTCAACAATTGGTATCATGAAGGGTGGTGATCAAAAAGGGACTCCCTCATTCAAGCAATGACAAAAGGGGGACAAAGATTGGAGAAGGGGGACATTAGCCCATGGCATCTGATGGAGCAAGAGATCTGGGTAGTTTTAGAGAAATCCCATTAGTGGGACAAGATTAGGTGCTTTGTCAAACCTGGGGAGTGGGGTAGAATGGATGAAAAAAAGCTGGAGGAGTCCTGCATGTTTGCAGGAGAGAGAAAATTTTTAATCTGTTTGAAACTTTAGCTTGAATCCTTCAACAACAGAAATAGCTCCGACAAGCTGCCCTGAGTCGCTCTTCCTCAGAGAGGCTGTTCTATTTTATCTGTTGTTTGTTATATAGAATTAGTGTGTATGCTGTCAATAGTGTCTGTGTAGTCTGTGTTTGTTTATCTGGGTGGAGCTGCTTTTTTCTTGTGATGTGGGTAGGCAAAAGAAAAAGGGTAATTAGAAGAAGTGAGGGGTTTTTTTTCTTTGCTTTGTTTTAACAAAAAGTTTCTAAACTTTTAAAAGATAGAATCTTTTTCTGTATTCCAATTAGTTCTCTTGGTATGGCAAGAGAAAGATAAAGGAAAATCTATCTCTTCCTGCATATGCAGAGATTAGTATTGAAAAGTAAAGAGAGACTAAATCTATAAGTAAAGTCAGGTATAATCTTTTTAAATAACGTGGATTTCCAAATTGTGATAGGGATGGCTAAAGTGGAAATTTTGTGGAATTTGTATGTACAAATGCACTCAGAACTCTCTCTTCTTTTTCCCCAGAGACAGGACTCTTTTTATGCTTTTTAAATTTTTCATCGTTAGGAAAGGGGAAAGATTTATAATTGGGACCTTTGTCACTGAGTCTGATGAAATAACTCTTCCCAAATCCAGACCATTACCAAACGATTGGTGTGTCCTAATGTTAATTTTTGTAATCTGAGCACCATGTTGGTTTAAGAATTAATTTACTTTTTAGCAGAAGTACAGAAGACCTTGAGTGTCTATAAAAGAGGTCCATTATAACATACCATTTTCTCAGTTCTCTGGAAAAAAAAAACACAATACTTTCAACAGGAACGTGTGTGGGGTAACAAGAGCTTTTGTTAATTTTAAATCTAAGCCTGCATAATTAGGAAATTGGCTTTTGGATTTTTAAAAGCTTAAAACAAATTAAATCAGAAAGGGCCTAGATAAAGTTTGTAAATTTATGTATTTAAAGGTAAGCCTTTCCAATGAATTTTGTCAACCCCCTTCAAATACATGCACACACACACATAAACACTCTCACACACACCCCACACACATACACATGCACACACAGAGTTACAACTCCTGCTAAATGGGAAGATAGTAATTATGAAGCAGTTTGTTAAAGAACAGCTTGGAAGTAATAAAACGAATAGGACAATGAAATATTTAGAATGTAATCAAAGGTTGCTCATAGTAGATAAATAATTGAATGCTAATTGCTGAGTATTATGGAATATATGAAATATAACTGGACAAATTATAAATTGACTTACTCCAAATTTTCTTATTATTCAATATGTTAGTTATGTAATATTGAAAAATATGGCAAGATAATGAAAGAGCAGACTACCTCTCCACTTTGTGAACATGGGGAGTTTTTCAATTGCAGTAAAACACCAATGTTATAGGTTTTCATTCTCAGGCCTCTACTTGTTACTTTAGGTCAAAAACAGAAATAACCTTGAGGTTTACTGAGAGTCTCACCAGAGACCTTAGATCATGAGCAAAGATATTAAACATCGAGATTTAGAACTTTGGATCTGCATATCCCAGTTTAAACGACTTTTACTCTCTAGAGATTGACATGCAGCTCCTGAATTCTCAGAGATAATATCAAGCCATCCAGGTTAATCTTAACAAGTGACTTAGTTTTTAGGGAAGTGCATGAAATTAATTTCTGTGAAAACACTAAAATGTGAGGGAAGTGCATGAAATTAATTTCTGTGAAAACACTAAAATGTGACCAAATAATTTTTGTGATACTTAATTTTGACAACTGATGGCCATATCAGGATACATTAAGCTAGAAAGAGATGAACCAAGATACAAGTGTTTAGAGCTTAAACAAGATGAATGTTTTAAATGACTATCATGTATTATGTCATAATTGTGAACTTGTTGGTATTAATGTTAACTTGGGTAGCAATTATACTGCTTTAAGTTATAATTTACTATATGAGGTAGAATCTCTTGGGATTGTAATTCTGATCTGGTCTCAGTTTGATTTCTAGCAAGAGAGTTTATGATGCATAGCCAATAACCCATCATTCAGAGGAAGATGCTGAGAGGGAATGGTGCCTTGTACTTCCAGATGTTAACAGTCACCAAGGTGGATGTGCATTGATGGAGAGGTGGAGAGCATGGCCTTATGAAGGTAATATCAGGATCCTCCCAACTCAGTTTTGAAGTTGTTTCAACCATATCCCTCTCCCTTTTCACAGAAAATTCTTCAGTAAGGAAGGAGACATAAATATTTTATGATGAATCTTAATTTAACTATCATCAGGCATCCCTGAATTCACATTGATGAGGACATTAGGGTGGGAAAAAATGTCACTATCATTCCAGGCAAATGACAACAACAGCAGCAGCAGAATTTATATGATGTTTTAAGGTATTCAAAGTACTTTCCATATATTATCTCATTTGACCTTTATAACAACCACATGTAGTAGACTCAATAAGAACGAGAGAGATCAAGAGACTTTCTAAGCATCACAGAACTAATATACGACAGGATTCAAACTCAGTTCTTCTTAACTTCATGTCCAATGACTATCCCCTATGCTATCTAGTGAGTGAGTGGTCCCATTAGCTACTCAGAACCAGATTTTTAAATGATAGCCATTGTAAAGAGGGGCTAGAAATGCTAGAGAAAGGATTTTATACCAATATAATTATAATGAATAATGCTAGAAATGTTATTCATTCTGATAGTCATTATGTTGGGAGATAAAAGATTGGACCTGGCCATGCACAAAGCAGGAACAATAGCCCCCTGAATTATCTGGAAAATACCACCCAATTTCAAAATTTCTTTGCCAATTAGATGGTTGATTCAGATAAAATTTAGAACATTTAACTACATAGGAGGTGGTTGTGGTAGGTGACAGTAGGTATCATAACACTGATTTCATTGGGAAGGAAAACTATTGATTAGGAAGCTCCAGGAAAGGAAAGATTAGTGTGAAAGGATCAATAAATTCCAGAATAAGGAATAGAGATCTCTGAACCTGGATAACAAAACTATTTGGATTTCTGGGTTAATGGATTCTCCTTCATTATTAATAAGAAGCTTTATAGCCCACTTCTTAGATTTTGCTTAATATCCTATACCTAGCAATTATCCCAATACATAATTCTGACCTAGAGCAGAGGACAGCAGATGGCCAGGTCTTACATCACTAAAGATGACTAAATTACCTGGGTCACCATGATCCCAATTAATGGAATGCAGTAGTTCATAGCTAGGAGCACACATATTATAAGGGAAAGATTAGACCATATGATATTGACTGAATTTCAAGTTGGAAGCCCTTATGCTATGTATAGGCTTATAAGACCCATGGAAACTACTGTTAGATAGTAGACTTAGCCAGGTAGGTAGAAAATGCACAATTGTTTCTTTGCTTCATGCACAACAGACTTTGAGCTAGTGAAATTACCTTGGACACCCCCTCAAGAATACAAAAAGAACCCAGTGATGGAGAACCCTCTCCCCCCTCAGATCTGACAGATTCTCCATTCCACAAAGGTCATGCCTCTATTCAAGTTTCTTCTCCATGGAGAAAATGGAGGCAGAAGAGTGGGCTTGAAGCTCATCTGGATTATCAGCATATATCTTTGGACTGTGTTTGACAACTGTATTGAACTTACTTTTTTATACCCCCTACTCAGGTAGGGTCAGTCATTTACATCACTCCAATCCCTTGTTCTAAGACAGCTTCTCTAGCCTCCTAAGACATAAATCCATGTGTCATGTGAGACTTCTGGGCAGTCACTGAACTGAGACTCCAAAATTCCATTCCATAGTATATTTTTCTAATTCTAAAGCTGCTTGAAAAGCTTTTTTACCTCTATCTGCCTCTTTAGAGACTCACAAGTAAAGGAATCGAAATTCTCATGTTACAGTCAGGAACTTCTTAAGTCTTCCAATAATTCAGACTGTAGCTATAATATAAGATCACAGATTTGGAGCTAGAAGGGATATAAGGAGTTATCAAGCTCAAAACCCTCATTTTATAGATAAGAAAACTGGAAAAACATGGAAGTGACTTGCCTAAGGTCACACAGGTAGTAATTGTCAGAGGTGTAATGAACTAAGATCTTCTGACTTCAGAGCTATGGTTCTTTCCACTGTATTAAAATGCTTCCTATGCTTTGAAGATGAAAAACGCTAAGATTATTATTTTTTAAAATAAACTCTTGGGGGTGGCTAGATGGTGCAGTGAATAGAGCACTGGCCCTGGGGTCAGGAGGACCTGAGTTCAAATTCAGCCTCAGACACTTAACATAAAAACTAGCTGTGTGACCTTGGGCAAGTCACTTAACCCCAACTGCCCTGCCTTCCCCCCTCCAAAAAAAAAGAAAAGAAATAAACTCTTAAGAAAAGGCACTCCTGGGGGAAATTAGGTGGTGTAGTGGATACAGCACTGGCTCCTGGAGTTGGGGGGATCTGAGTTCAAATATGATCTCAGACACTTACTAGTTGCATGATCCCAGGCAAATCACTTAACCACGATTGCCTCCAAAACTTAAAAAAAAAAAAAAAGAAAAGTCAATCCTTTTCTCAAATGTCCTTCTGCACTGAAGTTATTTCTATTGGTTTTGTCAGCAATATATAGCCAATTCCTCCATCAGAGGCCTTATCACCAAGGCAATTTCATTGAAATTATCAAGAATAGTCTGATGTCAGAGAAAGGTCACTGAACTCGAATTTAGAAGACCCGGGTTTTAATTCTCCACTCTTTTGACTGCTAGTTGTGAACCTGGGGGCAAGATCATCACAGATTTCTTTCCACAGCTATAAAATAAGGGGAGCCCCTTTTGGCTCTGGATCCTTGGGTCCTATCACATCACTCCACTTAGAATTGTTGCAGGTTGATTGGCATCTACACAAGTCAAGTGGGTGAATCTGAATGGGTGTTGCCTTCTCCATCTGATTGACCCCTGACTTCCTGTGGTAATTTCTGACCAATCAAGGAGAAAGATCACCTTAGCATGGCAGCTTTGAACATCTCTCTTATGATTTCCTTCTAGTGCCATGATAGAGACCAAAGGGAAGAACCTCAGAGAGAAAGGGTAGCAATTAGTGCCATGATAGAGACCAAAGGGAAGAACCTCAGAGAGAAAGGGGAGCAATGTCCCAGAAAAGGAAAATTCTGTAGGTCGTTGCCTTTATTTAGTTCAAAAGATGGAACTGAAAGATTGAAGAACTTTATTGCCTCATATTCTTTTGGACTAAGAAACTGGTAGACTGGGTAGTCATGTTTCTTCCCCACTCCTATACTAGTTATATCTACCTTAGGCTCTGGGGCAGTGGCTTATCAGTATAATGGTGGGACATTTTATTTTGTTTTTTTACTCTCTTTACAACTTCAGACTTTGGATAATATAATAGTCAAACAGTAAATGATCTCAAATGTTACTTAATTGAATTCTCCCATTTTATAGGTGAATAAACTAAGGCCCCAATTTGGTTAAGTGATTTGCTAAAGTTCACTCAGCCAGTTAGCAGCAGAGTTAGGATGTATAATTACTGATCCAGTGTTCTTTCCTCTGTTCTTTTCCTCTTTTTGATGTAAAGGTAAAAATTGTTGTTGTTCAGTCATTTCAGTCATGTACAACTCTTTATAAGCCCATTTGGGATTTTCTTGGCAAAGATATTGGAGTGGTTTGCCATTTCCTTCTGCAGTTCATTTCACAGATGAGGAAACTGAGGCAAACAGGGTTATTTGTCTAGGATCACACAGCTAGTAAGTGTCATAGGCCAGATTTGAACTTGGGAAGATTAGTCTTTCTGACTCCAGGCCTGGCACTCTATTCACTGCACCACTACCTGCCCCAAGGTAAAAAATATTATCCTCATTTTGCAGGCATGGAGTTTAAATGCCACAGACATGGAAAATTTTCACCCCAGTAATTCAGGGACAGTTAGATAAAACCCTAGTCCTCTAATCTTAAAAGTTCCCTCAAAGCACTCTGTCACCTGTGTTTCAATTTATTAAAATGATAAATGTGCCGCTCCTTAGTAAAACACTCTGCAAACCTTAAAGTTCTGTATGAATATGAACTACTTTTATTATTGGGTGTTGGAATTTTTTTCCTTTTCCCTTTGTGTATGATCATCTGTCCACAGGGTATGGCCACCAAAATATTGAGACGATAACTGGAAATTACTGTAAGAAGAAAAAAAAAAGGCAAAGGAAAAGAAGAAGATCCACTGGGTGATGACCTCCAGGAAGAAGACAGCTCTGAAGGGTTTGACCCTCATCTTACCCAAAGGAGAGAAATGGTAGAGCTTTAGACACCCATCTTCTCTTTGCCTGGCAGATGAGGTGGTAACATTATGCAGCTGGGGACCATCATGAAGATCAGCAGAAAAATGAAGAGGAAAAGAAAAAGAAAAAATGACCTTCCCTTCCTCACTCTTGCCTTCAACTAAGGTAGAAATTATGGGGAAGAGGAATCCTCTGCCAACAGAACCCTCCCATTCAGAACTATAAATAACACATCCATGCAGTAATGGGACTCTATTTTCTCTGCTTTTCTTAATTATCGTTTATTAGAATGACATGCTCCAAGTGGAGAATCTGCCTCAGTATAATGGGGCCATCATGCTACAATTTCCTAGGTTTTCTCAGTGGGAGATAGGAACCAAGAGAATGAGACACTACACAGATACACGCCCACGTGTACACACACGCACACACACACACACACACACACTGACACCATTCATGTTTTATGACCCTTTGACAACCACGTTATATTTTTAAAGTACAATTAGAACTGTTTGACATTCCAAGCAACTCCCATCTAATGCCTGTCAATCAACCTTTCTTGCAGGGCTGATGATTGTCATTTGACACAGATTATCCTAGGCCCACAACACTGCAATGGATCCTGAAAGAAATTAGGCATGTCAGGAATCTAATAAAAATTAAAAGTGTATCCCTGTAGAACTGGTCTGGGCCCTTTTAACCTACAGAAGAGGCAGCAATGTAGAATGATAGAAAAAACACCGAACCTGGGGTTAGTCCACTTGGGTTTGAGACCGAACTCTGACCCTCATTAGTTACAGAACCATGAACATGTCACCTCAACTCTCACTTTCTTTATAAAATGGGGACAATGAAGCTCTACTGTAGTAAGGAAAGCACTTTATAAACCTTAAAGTATTATATAAGTGTGTATATATACATATTGTGTATATACATATCTATCCACATGTATGTGTATACATGGGGGAAAGGGAGAGGAGGAAGGGAAGGAAGAAGAAAGGAATGGAGGAAGGGAAGGGGGAAAGGAAGAAGGAAAGGAGGTAAAGAGGAGGGAAGAAGATAGAGAAGAGAGGGAGAGTTAGGTTTTTTCAAAGTTTTCATAAGCTAGGTCCATAAAATTGCGTAGAGTACAGAGTATATCTGGTGAAATGGTTATTATGTGAGCCTTTGTATATGCGACGTACCTTTTTTCCAGTTTCTCTTGCTTTAGCCCTAAGTTTGTTGACCTGTGATTTGGCTGCTTTTACTGTCTCCTTCGCTTCACCCAGCTCATGCTTCTGGGTTTTAAACTGGTATAGATATTGACTGGCTTGTGCTTCCTGTCAAGAAACAAGAAGTCCCAAGGGCTCATATGGTCTCACACTTTTCTGCTATGACCAGTTAACATAGTAAAAAACTTCAGAAGTGTGTAACAAGATTACAACTCCTGATTTCTGAGCTAAGCCTGTGACATTTCAGATATATGCAGGAATTCAGCTTTCAACACATCAGGAATTTAAGCTACAAACAGAAAAGTTTTAAAATACCCTCTCTTAAATTGAGGGCCACTACACAGAGCTTAGAGATCATTTGGGCAGCTAGGTAGAGCAGTGGATAGAGTACTGGACCTGGAATCTGGAAGATCCAAGTTCAAATCAGCCTCAGACACTTACTAGCTCTATGACCTGGGAAAGTCACTTGATCCTGTTTGCCTTGGTTTCCAAGTCTTTAAAATGAGATGGAGAAGGAAATGGCAAATCACTCCAGTGTCTTTGCCAAGAAAACCTCAAATGGGGTCACAAAGAGTTGGACATGACTGAACAACAACAGAGATCATTTAATCCAACTCCCTCATTTTGCAGATGAGGAAACTGAGACCCAATAGGGAACTGAGGAAGTTTAAACCCAATAGGTTTAAGTGCTTTGCTTAATGTCATACAGATAAGAATCAGAGATTCAAACTCTGGTTTTCTGACTTCTAATATTGCCCTTCATACTAGAACAGTGGTTCTTGAAGTGTGGCTTAGGAAGTCAAAACTATTTTTATGATAAACACTAAAATGTTTTAATTTCTGATATGGTAAATATCAATGGATATAATCCACATAAACAAAAGCTCTTGTGGGAGGGTCCTCAAAAATTTTTAAGAGTGTAAAAGGGTCCTGAGACCAAAAAAGCTTGAGAATCACTGTAATAGAACATAGACTTTGCACATATTAGGTGTAGTAAATCTTTCCCAGAAACATTGGTACATAATAATAGACTGAGTACATCCAATTTTATGTGAATGACAGAAAACATAGCAGCCAGGGAAGTAGAGGGTGACATGGTGAGGTCAGTGAGAATGTGAAATAAAGTGAGTAGCTCCCGTTCAATAACTCAATGTTCATTGGTATATGTGTTTTTGAAGGTTTGTATCACCTGAGCTTGTATTTGCTAAATACAGCCTTGTCTGTCCCATCCTCCTAGACCTAAGCCCAGTGGGCACAGAGTGCTTAGTGGTCAGAAAAGGAAACTTTAACTTCAAGGAGAAACAAAGATAAATTTGATTAGAAGATTAGATTTCCATTAGTGATTTGGTTTCTATTTGCTTCTATCTCTTTTAGCAGGAATAGGAGGATGACAAGCAATTAAAAGCAGTGGAGATGATTGCGTTGTTCTATGACCAGAATAGGAAAGTCTGACTTAAATAAGGCTTTGCTTAAGAGCACTCAGAAACAGAAGCCACAGAATGGGGAACAGTCGTGGTGAACGGGCCACATTCACTACGGCTCCCAGGGATGGGGAAATGAACAGAGAAAGTTCTATTTATTTAGCAGACACAAGTACTCAAGACACAGACAAAATACAGCTACTTATCCATATTCTTTATCTTCTATATTCTACATCTCCTTGTGTTTGGTCTATATTCTATAGATCTACATTCCATTGATCGATTTTCCTATATCTCCTTGTGATTGATTTATCTTTTACTGATGAATTTTCCTCTATCTCCTTGTGATTGATATACATTTTATTGATCTACTTTCCTATATATCCTTGAAAATGATCTATATTCTATTGAGCTATACTCCTATATCTCCTTATGTTTGATCTATATTCTATAGATGTATGTTCTGTTGATTGACTTTCCTATATCTCCTTGAGATTGATCTATATTCTATAGCTCTATATTCTAATGATCAATTTTCCTTTATCTCCTTGATTGATCTTCAGATATCTTCTTCTTCTTCCCTGACTGCTAAGCTCTCTGTCAGCCATATGAAGTTAGAAGTATTCAGTTAGAAGTTAGCCAGAGTGGTTAGCCAAGAGAGCCAGCAAAAAGAAGACAAGACTGCTGAGCTTGGTTCGAACAACTCTGGAGGACAGGTGAAGGGAATTTCATGATGACCTGTGGAAAGCATGTCATGTCTGTTTCTGCCCATGCCAGGTAAGAGTTATGCAGACATAAAGTACAAATTAATCTCCATCTAGCAGGAAAAAGTAAAAGGGTTCCAGGAACACATTTTTCCCCTTCAGGTAACAGGAGAAATTAAGTGTTCTTTGAAAGAATGTAATAAGTGGTCCACAGAGAAAATAAAGAAGACAGAAGAGAAACCTCACCTGAATCAGAAAGTGAAAGTTTAGAAGGGTCATAGAGAAGGGAGGGAGAATAAGGAGAACTAAACACTTGAAAGTAAGTAATGGGTATAAAACTATTCCTGGACAATGTTAAGGATAAGATGCTATCAAGGGAAAGGTCACTCGATAAACACAGAAGAAGAGATAGGTAATGGTGTCAGCTGACCACTACTAAGGCAGTAAATTATTGGTCTGATATATGGAGGCAACTAAGTGTGGCACAAAAGATAGAATGCTAGAATGCTACACCAGAAGTCAGGAAGACCTGAGTTCAAATCCATCCTCAGACATTTACTAGCTCTGGACAAAGCATTTGACCTCTATCTGCCTCAGTTTCCCCATCTGTCAAATGGAGATAATAATAGCACCTCCCAAGGTTGTTGTGAGGATGAAAGGTGATAAAATTTGTAAATCATTTTGCAAGCCTTAAATCCCTATGTAAAATGGCCACTATTATTATTGTGTAACAGAGATGTCTGCCAGCTTCTAGGAGCACATATACAGAACTGTTAAAATACTTTCTACTAAAGATCCATGTGGGGACAAATAATATCCCCAGAAGGAGACACCTAAAGATCATTGCTAAAGATTATGAAGTCCCAGGCAAAACACAGAAAACCAAACAAAACACCAGCTGTGCTTCGGAGGTTTTCAATCACTGCTACTAATTGAAGGTACAGAATTCAGAAGAGAAAACTAGATTTGAGAAATGAACAGCTGGCTAAGAAGATGGTGTCTGACGGTGGGATTTGGATCTCTGAACCATGTAAAATGCAGGAGTGATGAGCTCCTGGCCAGGACTGGGATATCCCCTAAATGGGCCTCCAACCTTGTGATCCTAATCAAGGGTGATTCAAACTGAAAGGAGAAGGGGACAGAGAAAAATCCCCCAACAGATCAGCCAAGTCGGGTGTAATAGAGGGCAGGACACACAATAGCTCATTGGTTTCTCTTTGGAGGAAGATCATCTTGGCATGGGAAGAATAGAATAAAAATGCTAAGCTAGGAGGGGAAAACAAAGATAAGGAATGAAATGGGATCCATCATCTTCAGTAAGTTCTTATCACCAAACCTGAATGAGTTCTGTCACAGGGCACTGAAGGAACTGCCAGATATGACTGATTAGCTGCAGTTAGCAATTTTTGAAAAATCTTGGATGATGGGAGAGGCACTACAGGGCCAGAAAAGGGAAAATACCCTGCTTCCCCTCTTTCTTTCTTTCTTTCTTCCTTCCTTCCTTCCTTCCTTCCTTCCTTCCTTCCTTCCTTCCTTCCTTCCTTCCTTCCTTCCTTCCTTCCTTCCTTCCTTCCTTCCTTCCTTCCTTCCTTTCTTTCTTTCTTTCTTTCTTTCTTTCTTTCTTCCTTCCTTCCTTCCTGCCTTCCTTTCTTTCTTTCTTCCTTTCTTTTTTTCTTCCTTTCTTCCTTCCTTTCTTTTTTTCTTCCTTCCTTTCTTTTTTCTTCCTTTCTTTCATTTACTTGTCCATCTATCTATTTATTTCTCTATTTTTTTATTTTGGGGCTGC
This sequence comes from Petaurus breviceps papuanus, assembly GCF_028583685.1. Classification (NCBI taxonomy): domain Eukaryota; kingdom Metazoa; phylum Chordata; class Mammalia; order Diprotodontia; family Petauridae; genus Petaurus; species Petaurus breviceps. The sequence continues at coordinate 3,399,268 of NW_027187347.1, forward strand.
ATATTGACATATATTTGAATTTATTTTGTTAAACATTTTTCAATTACATTTTAATCTGCTTTGGGCAGCACTTGGGAATCTTGTGCTGTGTGTGTTTTTTCAATTTCTTGTTTTCAACATTCACTTTTATAAGTTTTAAATTTTCTTCTTCTCCCTCCCCACTCTCTCCTCAAGACAGCATGCAGTCTGATATGCTCCCCCATTTTTAAAAGGAAGATTGCAGAATCCACAAAATATAGACCAGGGATCTTGATTTCTATTCCTAGCAAAATATTAGAACACATCATTTAAGGGATAGTTTATGAGCGCTTAGAAAGGGAAACAGAGCAGGTCATGACAAACTAACCTAATTTCCTCTCCCCCCTACCCCCAACTTGGGACAGGGTAAATCAGGAGGATGTTGTAACATCCAAAAAACAGATTTCAACAAAGCATTTGACAAATTCTGAAGTTATCCATGTGCACAGGCATTTCCTTGTGCATAAGAGGAAGGAAATAAGCACTTAATGAGTTCCCATTATGTACAGGTACTTTACAATTATTACTCCATTTTATCCTTACAAGCCTGGGAGGCAGATGCTCCCTGGGTACCTGGGGACTATGATCTACTTATTACAGTTGAGGAAACCAAGGCAGGAAGAGGTTAAGCAACATCCATTCAGTGATTAAAGGCTAGGTAAGAATCTCTGAGATAAAAGATGCCCTAGTTTGCCTTCACAAAAGAATCAGTCTGGGAGGGGAAGAGCTTCAGATTTTCTGGCCAGAGTAGAAACAATTGCTATTTACACTCACTCTGCACCATCAAAACTCAAACAATGAGCAGGTGAGGCTTGGACTGGGCCAGAATGATTTGGGTTTAAAGGCATAGTCAAGTAGCTCCATTTGCATCTCAATGAGCTTTATCAAAGCCTGGTTTACTGGAGCTATATTTCAGGAAATCATAAATGAAAACTACATGAGACAAGAACTAGAAACAATGCTTATAAAGAGCAGACAGGCAAATTTAGATTGACATGGGAGAAAAATTCCTAAGGAGTGGGATGGTCTTCCTCAGGAGATGAGAGGTTTCTTATCTCTAAAGTTCTTCAAGAAAAGACTGAATGACCACTTGGGCATGCTATAGAAGGCACTTTGGATTAAGGACAGGTTGGACTACATGGTCTCAGAGGAACCTTTCAACTATGAGATTCTTTGAGTCTCCATGTAAGTAAAATGGCATGTTTCTTGTAATTATAGGTAAGGCCCTTCTCCACCAAAATATTCTAGCTAACTTGCCATAGAACCTGCATACCTACCATGATAGATTACTTTTCTTTGAGACATTGCTATCTCTAAGAGTCCTCAGTGTCACTCCCTCAAAGGTATGTGTACTTGTTGTCATCACTCCATAAACACCCTATTAAAGATTTGATTGGGGTGGCTAGGTGGCTCAGTGAATAGAGCACCAGCTCTGGAGTCAGAAGGACCTGAGTTCAAATCCAGCCTCAGACACTTAACATAAAAACTAGCCATGTGACCTTGGGCAAGTCACTTAACCCCAATTGCCCTCCAAAAAGAAAAAAAAAGATTTGATCATTAGATTATTTTCCCAGGCGACAACTGGACGGGAAGAGTTACAGAACAGGTCAGTTTTATGAGAGAGAGAGTGATTGCCCCTGGTACTTACCACGGCCTCTACTTGGTGTAGGTAACTTTTCACTTTTAGCTGCAGTTTATCAATCAGAGTTTGCATTTTATTCAGATTTCTCTTATCTTCCTCTGCCTGAAAGCAGAGAGGACATGAATGAACATAATTTAGGAAGGGCAAGCGGACCCACAAGATTGAAAGAAGCCTCACATCATGAGTAAATGGTGCAATTATTTCGTCTTAAACATTCTTGTTAGTGAGAGTTAATCATTTATTCAATGGAATCATTTCTGTTGCTCTGATGTACAAATTGAGCATTTTGGGCTCTTAAAATTCTTATATGGTCCCTCTATGTCTCTATCTCTATCCCTCTCTGTCTCTCTTTCTCTATCTCCCTGTCTCTGTCTCTGTCCCTGTCTTTTACAATCTCTGTCCCTCTATGTCCCTGTCTGTCTGTCTCTTTCTCATGGTTTCAATTAGCTTTCCCTTTGCAGATGACTTAGGAAAAGATTGCTAGATTGGGAGCCAGAGGACTGGGATTCAAATCCTGCCTCTCTGCAAGCCAAGACACTTAACCTTTCTGGGGGGTTCAGTTTTCTTATCTGTTAAAAGGGAGGATTGGAGTGGATGATCTTTAGAGTCCCTTTTAACTCTAAATCTATCCTATTATGACCCTCAAATCTTTATCAAGTCGTGACTTCTTACTCCTGCTACAGTTCCATGTTTCCAACTGCCTACGCTTTGGTTTCAGTTTTTGGATATGTTGAGCTGAGAATTATTTACATCTTTTCCCAAATCAACACTCCTGCCCAACTTTCCTGACTTTCAGTGACAGAACCAATATTCCAATATCTTAGTCTAGAAATCTCTGCAATCTCTTAACTTCCTTCTCTTTCACCCTCCCTGTATCCAATTATTCTTCCTTTGAAATGTCCTTCCGATTTGCTTTTCCTCTCCATTACCATTATTCAGGTCCTGACTATTATAACATTCTGTTTGCTTTTTTCCCTGCCTCTATTTCTCTTCTCTACAATAGTCCTATGTACTGGGGCTAACCTCATCTTCCTGAAACTCTGCTTTGGTCACTTCAGTCCTCCATTCTCTAATCTACAGTGGCTCTCTATTGTTTGTTTCACCAAGTTCAAACCCTTCCGCTTGTCTCCCAAGTAGTCCATGATCTGTTCCCACTCTATCCATTTAATTTTATCTCTCACTACTCCTTAACATAAACCCAGAAGTCTAGTCAGGCTGACTTACTCATTACTCACCACATTTTTTTTTGGAGGGGGGAAAGGCTGGGCAATTGAGGTTAAGTGACTTGCCTAAGGTCACACAGCTAGTAAGACACAATTTTTTTAAACTGTACCTGTAAAGTGTAAGAGATTGTATCTATTTATGTATAGGTGCAGAAAATAGTCTACTCCTTAATTCTGTTCATAATTTTGCTGTGTTGTTGCATGCCTTAATTAAATGCTTTTGCTAATAGGATTTATATGTCTCTGGTATTGTCTAGAAAGAGACCAACACATCAGATGGGGACTTGAGTTATGGACTGAATAGTTTTTACCCCGAAAATAATTATGTTGAGCTTGATAGTGAGGGGATATTACCAAGGGTGTGTTGGTACCAGTTCTTCCCCACAAAAAATATGCGCATTGCACACCTTGAACTTTCATTGACATTTTCTTCATCACTTTCTTAAGTCTAGACAATTAATAAAACAATAAACGAAGCCAAGATTTATAGCATTTGCTCATTTCAGAGGTGAAAATTTAGCAATCATACTAAAAAATTAACAATCAGCTCTAGTGAAGCAATAAAAGCTAACTCCAGCATATTCCTAGACCAAGCTATGCTTCCATATAGAAACAAAGCTAATATATAAGTAAATATGAAAGCATTCTTCAAGACATTGAAAAATGGAGGAAATTGTGTGTCATTGGTATTTTGTTCAGTAGTAACATTGCTTAGAGAAAGAAGCAAGAAAAATGAATGGGAGAATACAAAAATTTTATTAATAAGGAACACAATTCATCCTCAGTGGCATACACATGAGTTAAGAAAATAGCTGCTCCACCAAGCAGAAGCCGATTAGCATAACAAGGCAGATAACCACCTCCCTTTCCGGGTTTTTGAGGGGCTTAGCTGACCACATGCACCACAAGGAATTTTCCTAGGACCTCATAGAATCATGGGATCAAAAAGTTAGAGTTAAAAGGGACCCTTTGGGGTCACCTAAACCCAAACGTTTTATAGCTGAGAAAACTGAAGCCCAGAGATGTTAAGCAACTTGCCCAAGGTCAGACAAGTAGTTAGTTTTAGTTCTGGGATTCAAACCCAGATCCTCTGAAGTCTAAACCAAAATGCTTTCCATTGTACCATTGCTGCTTTCCATTCTCAGCTTAGCCTAGAAAAATATCTAATTCCAGGGTGAGTTGCACATTCTTGAAGAGGATTGAAGGAAAAACTCTACAAGTAATGACCATACTTTGTATTCCCTGAGCATGTTCTCTCTGAAAATATCACAGCCCTTCAGAAACATTATCTACTGCCAATTACTAACACCATCCTCCCTGTTATAGAGGTGGAGAAATGTTGGCATGGAGGTCAGACGAAGAATCAGAGGCAGAGATCAGAATAGAATCTTGGTCTCCTGACTCCCAGACGGGCTGGTTCCAGCCTGTAGCAGCTAGATACGTATCAAGCATCCTTTATCTGAGAAAGGTCTATAAATTACTGCCTTTATACTTTTTTTTGCCTTTCTACTTTGAAATTAGCAAGTGAACTGTATTGTAGCTCTGATGTGGCTAGAGCAAGATGGGGTCTTTTGGTTTGTATGAGTGTACTTTTTCCCCCTGATTGATTTTCATTTTCTCTGGCCTATTTTTTTCTTTCTCTCAAATGCATTGCAGTTGCTGGCTTGTATTGTTACTTCAGAGGTGCTGAAATCAACTTGTGAGACTCTTTGGAGGTATGGTATTTTTCTGTATCCAGAGAGAAAAAAAGACAGTGACCAGCACACTAACGGAGGAAATCTACAATATTAATAAGGTCCCATGAGATATCATTGAGTAAAGAATATTTGAGCGCTGGAAGTGATAAAACCTAGCTGATAAATAGCCTGCTAGTAATATATCCATGCTGTAACACAGATCATTAGTGGCTGTGCATCTTTGAATTTTTGTGGGACCTGAAAATTGGGAGCAGAACTGGCCATTCCCTCCGCTTGAGTCCAGTTCCCTCTCACGCATCCCACTGTAGCTGACTTGGCCTGCCATCCATTCTTTTCACTTAAGCCCTGCTCTCCCCCAGCTTCACACCGAAAGTTGTCTGTCTGAAGGAGCTGTAGACTCCAACTGTGAAAAATGACTTGAGTATATAAATAGGTTTTCACTTTTAATTGCGGCTTGCCAGTCAGCTTGGCTTCCTGAGAGCTCTGAAAGGGGAGGGGCTCACCCATACCACTAATAGCATGGGGGACCAGGAAGGGTGAGTCAGTATCTACAACGAAGGACCTACAAAGATGGAGAGTGAAAGCAGGGGAAGAGAAAAAGTCATTTTATATTCGAAAGACTGCATTTCCTCCTAAGGGAAGGAACAACAAGAAAAAGTAAAACCACAAAAACAACAGCAATAATACTAGTTAGCATTTCTTTAGTCCTTCAGGGTTCAGCAAGTCCTTTGCATTGTTATCTCATTAAATTCTCACAATGCTGTGAAATAAATGCTATTATTTAATCACCATATTACAGATGAGGAAACTGAGGCTATGAGAGGCCAAGTACCACGTATCACCCAAGATCTCACTGGTAGTAATTGCTTGAGGAAAAATTCAAATTCAGATTTTCCGGACTCCAAGTCCAAGGCTGTATCTACAGTAAGACCTCACTGCTTCAAATAATTTTCCCACAGTACCTGATGAGTCAGCTCCACGATGGTTCTCTCATATTTACAGGTTCCATCCAGGGCCTTAGAACCCCGACTTACTTCACATTCTAGTTTACTTTCCAATTCATGGATCTGCAACCAAAACATTACCTCAGTCTACTGGTTGATGGAAAAATGGGTTTTTCATTAGCTAACCCATAAAATCATTGGAAAAGGGGTAATTAAGGGATACTGTAGAATCTTTCTATGTAGTTACCTTTAAAAATATGGTCATCTGTTTGGGAAAAATTATCTTTCTTGAAGACTGGACTAGAACTGAAAAGGACTTTTGAGATTTTAAATGGTCTATTTATCAATCATGCATGAACTAGCCCAGGGGTGGGGAACCTGCAGCCTCGAGAACAAATGTGGCCCTCTAGGTCCTTGAGTGCTACCCTTTGACTGAATCCAAACTTCACAGAACAAATGCCCTTAATAAAAGGATTTATTCTGTAAAACTCAGACTCAGTCAAAAGGCTGCATCCAAGGACCTAAGGCTGCATGTGATTCCCCACCCCTGAACTCGCCTGTTTCTCTGATGGTTCAAAGTCTAATTCAGATGTGAGAAAGGTCTAAGATTTTAGCATCACAAGAAAAAAGATGAAGGAAGTCTTGAATCTTAGGCCCACATTTATCCCCCCCCTTTTCCCCCATATTTACACAGCTCTATTCCTTACTGGCAAGGAAAGAGATCAAGAGCAACAATGTCGGATATCCCCACACAAAGCTATTAGGAACATTATGTTCCATTTCCCTTGGAACTCTACCTTTCTCAGGCCTGTCCATGAAATTAGGGCTTTAACTCCATAGTCCCACCCAAAGTCTGAAATCACTCCCCTAAACCTCAAGGAATTTTTTTTGTCCTGAGTTCCACACTACTAGGAGGTAGGCCCTCCTACCTCGACCACAGCGGTGTTTTCTTGGAGAATATTCAAGGCTTACAGGTTACCTGATCTTGGAGTAAGATACTGTATTAGGTGGTTCAAAATTATCTTGGGATAGGCAGTCAGGGGCAAGATGGCAGAATCTCTACTATATCTGCCCATTTATTTGGGCCATTTTGTTGTAGAAATTAATACACATATGTATAAGTGTATATATATATATATATATATATATATACACACACATATACATGTATAGGACAATTATATATGATTATATATAAATATAATGGTCCTGTACTACATACATATATATGCATATATATAAGTATATAGCAGATCATTAAATATGTATTATATATAATAGTCCTGTATTACAATAGCTTTATACATGCACACACATATAAGCATATATATGTATATGTGTATATGTATGTGTATATCTATGCATCCATCCATCTATTCATCCATCCGTCTATCTATCCATCTATATCCTATACTACCATAGCATCATGGCACACATAACATTTAGAGTGCTGGATTTGGAGGAAAGATGACCTGGATTCAAATCCTGCCTCTACTACTTACTAGCTGCACACTTATGCACAAGCCACTTAACTTCTCTGAGCCTGACCTCATCTACAAAATAGTGGCAGGAATATATCTACTTCACAGGGTTGTGAGGACCAAATGAAATGAAGTCTCTATAGTATTTTGTTTACCTTTAAGTGCTATCTGAAAATCATCAGTTGTTACATAGGTTGTAACATCTGCCTTATTTGCATCATTCTATAAGACAACATATTGATCATTCAATTGCAAAGCCCTTCGAGGCTTGCAAAGTACCTTCCTTACATCAGCTGCATAAACTAAGCAATATAGTTATCTGTCTTTTTTTTTTTTTTTGCTTTTTGGAGGGGAGAAGGTAGGGGAATTGGGGTTAAGTGACTTGCCCAAGGTCAAAGGACTAATTTTTGAATATTCATCTTCTTAAGCCTCAGTTTCTTCATCTGTAAAATGGGAATAATGCGTGCATTGTCTAGGATCACAAGGTTAAAAATGTACCTCTCCACTACATACTGCCTTTCAGCACTATAATTGTGACTATGCTACATCTCGAATGATACATGTGTATACACAGACTATAAATCTATATTCTGTGTCTATGCTTGATTTCAAGTTCCATTGTTGGGGTCTTAGATGCCACGACTGAACAGCACTTGTCCTGCCTTCTTTGTGTTCCCAATATATCTCCGGCTGCTTTAGTAATAGGTCCTGATGCGTCCTACCCCAATTCAAAGCCAAGCCCATACCCTGGATTCCAGGTTCTGGATGTGCTTACTGCCCCCCTTCAGAGCACTCTGCTCAGCATCTTCTAGTCTTTTCTGTAGGTCCTCAATGGTCTGTTCCATATTGTTTCTTATCCTTTCCATGTGAGTACAGGTGTACTGTTCTTTCTTCAAATTCTCTGACAACAATGCTGCCTGGAATGAGAAAAAGGTGACAGTATTCCACCAGCCACCTTTACAATATGGTATAGTAGATAAGGCACAAGATGGGGAGTTAGGAAGATCTGGGTTCAAATCCTGCTTTAGACTCTTACTAGTGGTGTGACCCTGGGCAAGATAATGAATTTGTAAATCTCAGTTTTCTTTGATGTAAAGTGAAGCAGTTTATTCTTCTCCTGCCAGAGAGGTGATAAACTTAAAACACAGTGATATACATTTTCATGCATGGCCAATGTAGAAATTTGTTTTGCTGCTTATGTTGCATGTTTTGCTGTAGAATTTTGGGTTGGTTGGTTTGCTTGATGGAGGGGGTAATGGCAGAGAACTTACAAATGTATGGAAAATTATTTTTAAATCTTAATAAAAATGAGGTAGTTGGATTCAATGGTCTCTAAGGTACCTTCTAGTATATCTATAATCCTATTGTATTTTGAGGGTTTGGTGAAGTGATAGGCCTCACTACTGCCTTTTTCCCTCCATCTTTTAACCTCTCTGCAGCTATTGTTGGCTTCGCCACCTTTCAGTTTCCACAAATTATGCATGTTTAGGTCTTGGGAAAAGCTGGAGGAAGAACAAGCTCAAGGCTGCATTGCAGCCCAGATTGGCAACATCACATGAGACATAGATGTGCATCACATGAAAGATGGCAAACCCTACCATATACTGAGCCAAAGAAAACATGGAAATCTATGTAGTGGGAAAGGGAAGGTGTGGAAAAGTCTAGATAAAAATAGATTTCTTTTTTTGGTTAGTAAAGCACTATAAAATACAAATATGCATGTATACATATATATATATACACACATATACATGCATGTATACATACAAATGGAGAGAGTGAGTGAGAGAGAGAGAGAGAGAGAGAGAGAGAGAGAGAGAGAGAGAGGAGAGATCTGTTATTTTCCGAGTGTAGGGAATTCCCAAATGAGGACACTTCCTCTACCAATACAGGTCAGTATCTTCTCTATAATCTAGAATCTTAGATTCTTCCCAAGAATTCTACGACCTAGAATGACTTGTCCTTGTATATCAACCAGTATATCAGAAGCAGGTCTTGAACCCAATCTTCCTGACTCTGAGGCCAGAACTGAGGCCCTCCACTATGCTATATTGTCTTTCTATCCCATTACATTAATGTACCACAATTTACTTAACCATTCGTCCTAAAGTCTTTTTTTTTTTCTGTTTTATTTAATGCCATAGATCACAGAATTAGAGCTATTAACTGTAGCCTTCAAGAACCTCGAATCAGGCCACTATTCGCGGTACCTATGAGCAGGGCAGAATTGGGTTAATTCTTGTTTATGAATCATACCCCTGGCTTTAGCCTCATGTCCATTCTCATTGTATTTTACTTCATTAAGAGCTGCCCTTCATGCATTTAGCAGTTCCTGGGAACACTGCCCTTCAGAATTAAAGCTTATCTATTTGTCAAGTTCCCAGCCATCTGCCTAACACCAAGCGTGTGAGAGATCTCAAGAAAGACAGAGAGGACAGGACGTAGCATAATTTCCTGAGACATCTCCAGACGGCCCTATGCAGAGCTGGTTGAGACTGAATGGATTTGTGGAGAGGCTCTGGAGGAGTTTTTACTTCTCGAAATCGTCAAGGACAGCTTAATAAGACACCAGTGTTAGAAAGAGTTTCAGCTTTTTATAACCTGCTACTGCATAAACTTGTCAAACAGAGACAAGAAAAAGGAAAGAATTCAGCAGAGATAAGCTACTCTCTGGGGATAAGAGTTCACAAACATTCAGATAATTGTTTGTTCTTGGATAGCAAACACATTTTCAAGCTTTCTCAAGCCACCACCCATCTCCCTCCTGTGTCTGCTTTGATTCAGAATGTCTGAGTGACAGTGCTCATCCCCGTCTATACTTCAGCACTGGCACAGCTATTGGGATGTAGTGAAAGTCTTTAGAGGTTTATTGATCAGGTCAAGGTATAATTAGGAATTCTCATGACATTTTGTGAGGGAGAGGGCAAGTGACTGGGTATCACAAAGGACAATCCATTCCATACCCCAGAGAGTCCAGGCCATACCTCTGTGACATGGCCAATAGTTCTTGACCAACCAACCTTTGAAAAGGATGTGGTTGCTAGCTATGGAGGAAGGTGAGTTGTGGGAAAGTCATTTCATGATTACAGGACTAGATATGGGTAAGAGAGTGAGGAAGAAAGCCCCCTTTGGATGTTGGCACCCTAAGGGAAAAAATCCCTATTGCTTTGTGCTAGTTATGACTGACTCAGATCATTACTTGGAACTATGGACACTCAATCTTCTATTCTGTAGGACTCTAACAATCCCTAAAGAGGATTAAATTAAATAATAATTTCTCTGAATCTTTCCTTCTTTCTCCTTTTGGACCCAAAGTGCCAGGTTTTGCATGGATTCAAGACAGTAATATTGTCAATGGAAGAAAAACACAACTCTATTAAAGAGGAATACTGAAAGTTTCCCAGACCCCCAAATCTTTCTCTATTAGCCTGCTCTCACCTCCCAGGAGGTGTATGAGTTATTTAAAAAAATGAAAGTAAGTTTCTTTCCCACTCACTGACACAAACCATTACTGACTTGAGGCAAATAGCTATCTGAAAGCTTTCTGCAAGAAATAGCAGGAAGCTTATGATGCTTCTAGAACACAGGACATATTGATCCTCACATTACTAGTGGTTTGTATCCCTTTTTTGCTTCCTTCTCATAAAGGGTTTTACATGGATCAATTCAATTATCCTCATTACTTCATGAAATAGGAGAAAGATGGCATTAGCTGGTTTGGGGTTTTTTTTTCAATTAGACAATTACAGAGACCAACTGACTTCTTCCTGATCATGAGGCAGGGGAATGGAACAGACACTACCTTTGTTTGTTGCCCCATATTTGATATTGTCCCTCAACCATAGTCCAAGACTGCCTATAGACAACAGTGGAGAACCAACTGGCTCCTTACATCAGCAACTGCCTTCTTAGCTTTTTCTTTGGCACTCTGACATTCTTCCATTGCATCTTCTAATTCTTTCTTCATACGAGCACTGTCAGTGTCCCATTTTTTCTTCAGGGTAAGCAGGCTTGTATTCTAAAGAAGGAAGGAAGGAAGGAAGGAAGGAAGGAAGGAAGGAAGGAAGGAAGGAAGGAAGG
>NW_027187347.1:3410362-3453914 GCF_028583685.1 Petaurus breviceps papuanus
AGGAAGGAAGGAAGGAAGGAAGGAAGGAAGGAAGGAAGGAAGGAAGGAAGGAAGAAAGGAAGGAAGGAAAGAAGGAAGGAAAGCAAATAATCATCTTATAATTGCTTGAAAATATCCTACATAGAATCCCACAATTAGTTAGTTCATTTCAGTGTCAAAATCCAAATAGCAATGAGGAAGGTAGATGAATAGATAACTAGGAAAGGACAACTGGTGCTTTGTCCCGGGGTAATAACATCCAACTGCATGCTTCCTCCCCACCATGAACATATTGTCCATCACTCCAGAATTTCATAGTCCTCTGCCAGGAAAATGTCATGTAGTAAATATCAGAGGTGAGAGGTGAACCTGAGGCTTCTGAATCTTGACCCTGTGCTCCTTCCATTGTACCATGATGTTCCCATATATCAGTTTAGCCTCAGAGGTTAAGGTCAGATTTGTTTGGGAGGGGGAAAAGAATGGTCACCGCTCCCCCCAAGAGGATTGCTCCTGACTTGGAGAAAGAGGGAGTTGTATTCTACCAACTGAATTTGCCCCAGGGATCAGAATTCCTGCTATATATGTCTGGGAAGGTGGGTGGGGTGGGCAGGGGCCAAGGTCCCCTATTTTGATTCCCTAGGTTATTTTTCTAAATAGGCGTAAACTCAAAGAATTCACATTAGAGACCTCCACCCCCCATACACACAAAGTACACATTATCCTTATGTATATGTCTCATCTCAGCTATGAAGTAGCAAAAGATGTGGTCTGGATCAGTGCAAAGTGATGTCTTCCATCATTCGCAGAAAGTGTAAACACCCTAGAAAATGTATTTTGTCTTCTCCATGCTTGGGAATTTGGTAGCGTGCCCACTGCTCCTTGATGTGGTAAGGAGTCATTGCCCTCAGATCAGAAGTTGGGGTCAAGTAGAGAAACCTCACAGAGTCTGGGGAAAACTTCAGTCACCATTTGGGCCACTTAGGAAAGAAGAAAGAGTTTCCTGTCTTTCCTTTGTATTCTTTCTCCCTTACCACTCCTATCCCCTACCCCAATTTCTCCCTGTCTCTTCCCCACTGCTAAGTGGTACACAAAGACTTCTGTCCTGTTCATTCTCTAGCTGATTCCCTACTGGCAATCTCCATTACAAGGCTGAACTCTGCCTTTCTTCCAATGGCTCCAACACAGTAGATCAAAGGTCTTATAGCTGCTAATTTTTAGCCTGTATTTATGAGCACAACTCTACTAAGGGTGTGATGATGCCTAGATCAAAGAGAGTGTCTTGTACATAAAGACTTCATATGGCAATTTCTCACCCATTATCATTTCATTAATTCTCCCCTAACACCTTCTTGCACCTTTCTTTCTAGGATACAAGCCTTGCACCCAGGATTAAAGCTCAGAAATAGAAAAGATCTGTTCTAGCCTTATGGCTAGTCCCCTGCTTCTTCCATAAAAAGATTCATTGACAATAAGTCTGTTTTCCTTGATACTTGTTCACAATATAGTCCTAATCTCATTATTTCCAAGGTCATGTCCCCTCCTTGGTTCCCTTTTCTATAGGCATGTCCAGTAGGAGGTGAGTTGTAGTTATAGGTATATATTTTCAAGATGCTACTTATATACCTCACTTTAGAGTCAGCACAACATGATGGATAGAGAGTGCCTTGGAGTCGGGATGATCTCGGTTCAAGGCCCATCTCTGACCCCCACCAATCATGTGACCCTGGAAAAATAACTTACACTAAGTGCTTAGAGCTGGCACATGGCAGGTGCTTAATGAATTTTAACTGGCTGATTGTTTGACTTAATCTCTCAGTGCCTTGGGCAAATTTCTGACTATGAATTGCAGAATAATTACAGATCTGTATTGGCAGTAGGAATTTCCTCACCAGAGCATTCTCTCCACCAATGCATTCACAGATCCAGACCAAATGACAGGTATGTCATTTTATACGACAAGTATGTTTCTGAAAAGTTGTGTATAAAATGAAGGGCATTTTCACAGAACCATCAAACATTAGAGCTAGAAGCAACCTTAGAGAAACATAATTTAACCTCTTCCTTTTATAGACAAAGATACTGTGTTCCAGGGCCAGTAGAGAAATTTACTTTGCAAAATGAGTAACTATAGGAATCTTTCCAATGAGAAAATAATTTTTTTTTAAATAGCCATACCTTTTTTTGCAAATCTAAATTTTCTTTTTTTTTTTTTTGCTTTTGGGAAGGCAATTGGGGTTAAGTGACTTGCCCTAAGTCACACGGCTAGTAAAGTGTGTCAAGTGTCTGACACCAGATTTGAACTCAGGTCCTCCTGACTACAAGGCCAGTGCTCTATTCACTGAGCCACCTAGCCACCCCTGCATTTTTGTTTTTTATCTGAGATTTTGTCAATGTTAGAGAACTCCCAGTATGGAAACTTATTCCCCCAATATAAATTAGCAAATGCTCTATAATTTACATTCATAGAGAATAGTCTGGGACCTACAGTTGTATGTACAGTCCTCTCTTTCTACTCTGCTATGCATATTCAAATGGTCATTTCATATGGTGTTTGCAGTTCAGAATAAAAATAAAAATGAATTTAAAACAAACAAAAAAAGAGTCATGACTTGTCCATTGTCACACAGCTGGTACTGTGTCAGAACTTAGGACTTGAGCCATGGTGCCCTAGTTTCCAAGGTCTGCCCTTCCTCTACCATATCAAGCTGCCTCTCTAAATGTTCGCACCTTGAATTTATTAAACCAGGGCATATCTATATACCCATCTAGTAAGTCCATTATAATCTCATGTATATGGACTGATTGGAACCAAACAGAATATGGATGACTAGGGAGATCCTAGAATGAAAGGTGAGCTACAAAGGTCTCACATGGCAAAGAGGTACCTTTCTGTTTAGGCTAACACACAGGGACCCATCCCTCCAGCAGGACACAGTTCTGAGGTGATAGAAACTCTTTATTAGTGGAAGTAGTAGGGAAGTCCCCTCATACAATAGGGCTATTCTGGGCCCAGGCAAAAGATGTTGCAGGATAAAACAAAGACCATGGATTCTCTAATCCATCCTTCTCGGCAGATCTTATCCTTGGCTCAATCAATTTTTAACCCAGATCATGGGATTTAGAACTAACAGAGACTATAGAGATCACATAGTCCACCTTCTCTACCTTTTAAAAGTGAAGAAACTAAGGCCCTATGGATTGAGTCACTTTGGCAAGGTCATACATTAAGTAATTAGCAAAGCCAAGATTTGAAGTCATGCTCTATAACTCCAAACCCAGAACTTTTTTCATCATACTATGCTTCTCCTCCAAGTTGGACAGCTTCCAAAATTACCCTGGACAGAAGAAGTTTTCTTTAACTGGAACAAATTCCAGTTACTGAGCAACGGAATATTGTTCCTCCATTGCCCACTTACTGGAATTTATTAGCTGGACTACTTTGTTTTTATTTTAAGCAATCGGTGTTAAGTAACTTGCTCAAGGTTACACAGCCAGTTATTTCTGGGTGTGGTGCTGAGTATCTGATTTGATCCCCAGATTTGATCCCCAGGTCATCCCAACACTGGAGCCAGTGCTCTTACTTGCTAAGCCACCTGGCCACCCCAGACTACTTTGTTACTCAGCATCCTGGGAGAAAGCATCACCTCCTCTTCTTCATTGTAGTAGTGAACCACCATGACCACCTTCATCTCATGCCCAAAGTTTTCCAGGATTGAAATACATTTTGCTATAAACTCTGAAACCCAGCTATCCCTAGGCCCCACCTGGAGGAATTAAAAGTTAGAAGGCACTTTCAAAGACAATTAGCCAGAGCTCAGACTAGGGTTAGACAACCTAGTAGCTGCCAAGGATATGACATTTTATATGTTGGAAAAAAGCCTTTCTTTGAGATCTCTAGGCATCTATTTTGTGAGGAATCAATATATGTATCATGGTGAAGAAAGGTCTTCCAGTCAGTAACACAGTGGAGAATAATTTTAGAAGTTGCCTAGAGTATGCAAATGCTTTGTATTATCACTGTATCTAGTCTCACCTCCCACACAATGAAGAAACCCTCTTATGTCCCTGTCGATGCTTATCCAGCTTTCGCTTGACTACTTCCAGAGACAAGAAACTTATTGCTTTTTGAGATGGTCCACATTTTGAGAAAATTCCTTCTTTTATTAAATTGAAACCTGTCTCCTTGCAACTTCTAGCCCTTTGTCCTTGTTCTCCCTTCTGGATCCATGCAGAATAAATCTAATTTCTATTCAGTATGATAGCTTTTTGAATATTAAAGATCATGATTGTGTCTCTTCTTAATTTTCTCATTTTCAACTTAGAGATTCCCAGATCCTTCAATGGTCCTACACATGACATGCTTTCCACATCCTTTAATTTCCTCTAGACACACTCCTGCTTCTCAATGTCCCTCTGACAAGGGAGAGGCCAGACAGTAAAAAGCATCCTCATTGTCCTCACCTGAGTGTGCAGCACATTCAGTTTTTCAGTGGCTTCCAGAAGCTCTTGTTCAGCCAGTCTCCGTCCACGCTCTGTCTGCTCCTGCAAAGACCGTAACTCATCAAATTCGGACTGCAGGATAGCATGTTGCCTCTCAGTCACCAATACCTTCTCTTTCAGACTTTCATTCTTGTGTGTAGTTTCATCTAACTGCACTTGTAGGTTCTGTAACAAAGGAAAAAAGAAATGGGAGGGAGGAAAGGAGGGAGAGAGAGAGGGAGAAAGGGGGAGAGAGAGAGAGAGAGAGGGAGAGAGAGAGAGAGAGAAGGAGGGAGAAAAAGAGGGAGGGAGGGAGAGAGGGGGAGAGAGAAAGAGGGAGAGAAGAGAGAGAGCATTAGGGCATTTAAAGAGCTATTACTGGCTAATAATTATTCAAGAGAGGAGGCAGGATGGTCAATGGAAAGAACCTTGGATTTGGAGCCAAAGGACCTCAGTTCAAATCCCCACAACAAGATACTTGGGTGACCTTGGGCCAAGTTTCTTAACTTCTACAGGTCTCAGGTTCCTCATCTGTAAAATATTGGGCAGGATGGGCTCAAAGATCCTTTCTGGCTCTATATCTATAGTCACAGGAATGGATCTTGGTATAGGATGTTGAGGATAATGAGGATTTTCCATCCCTTAGGCTGTTCCTCTATAAATAGAATTATTTAATTTCCTGGGGAAGAATATGGAAATACCTTGATTTGCATCTGTAGGGTATACAGAGATTTGGAGGCTGCTGAGGTCTGTCGGTTAGCATTGCTGAGCTGTACCTCTATCTCACTGAGGTCCCCTTCCATCCTCTTCTTTAGCAGAGAGGCCTCAGCTTGGCTCTTAGCTTCCAAATCCAAAGTCGATTGCAGAGAATCAATGGTACGCTGCTGGTCTCTCCTAGTTTTCAGATGACAGCCAGAAGATAAATGTGTGTGTGTGAGTGTGTGTTTGATTAAGAAGGATTACCTGCTGAGTCCACAGTGATTTAAGCAACAAGAAGAATTTGGGGTCCCTATTTTCTGAGCTAACAGAATTGGGTCTGGAATCTTTTTGCTTTAAAAAAAACCATGAGATTGACATATTAGGCTAGTGAATGGATGTACATCCCTAGTTTATTCAACCAGCATTCGATAGACTTTATTGTAGTAGGAAAAGCATTTGATTTGGAACAAGAAGGCTTAGATTAGAATCCTGATCCTGTCACTTGACTGGATGTGATACTTTCGTCAAGTCACAACTTCTGTGGACATCAGCTCTCTTCTCTGTAAATGAAGGCATTGCACTCTAAGGTCCATCTCACTTCTGACATTCTATGAATTTCTTCCAGTCCCCAAAACAGGATATTTAAAGATAAATAAGTCATGATCTCTGCTCTTAAGATGACAATCAAGTCTTAAATAAAAAGTTAACTTTCCATAACAATATACTAGAGTATTTAAAGCATAAAAAACAATTTTCTCTATCCACAATAGGTGCTTAATATTTGTTGAATCTAACTGAATTGAATACAGCTTCTATACATCTTAGTTTTGTCCTCCTGACAAGAGGCCTAGGGCAAACAATCACTCCAATTCTTTATACCCTGGGGTCAGCTCTGCATAGAGACATCCTTTCATACATTCAAAGCTGCTTCCCTGTCTTGAAATCTGCCCATGATCTGCAATGAAGAGATACCCCTGCATCTCTTTAGATTTTATGCTTGGCAGCCATCAGTTTTGTGAAATTATGAGCTGAAGACAATGGAGTAACTTGTAAAAAAATCTAACTTTTTTTGTAGGAAAAAATAGTTCTGTACATGGGGTATTACATTATAAACTCAGGACAACTCATAGACCAAAAGGTTAACTCCTACATCTGTTGCCCTTCTCTGCAAAAAGTTGATATGGAACATCCATCCAGTCATCACCAATATGTTTTCTCCCTTGAAATGTCATCCAAGAAGAGCTCTGGATTGCATGTTTGTCTTGAAATGTTCTCAAGAGGCTGTGTCAATGATTAGGCAACAGAATAAAATTCCCAGAGTCCATTCAAATGGCAAGGGAAAGAGAATGAAGAAGAAATTGTTCAAACTTTGTTCTTTCTCCTTGTGAAACATAGTTGATGGTAGCCATTGGAATATGAACTCCTTTAAGGCAAGGGACTGTGTTCTTTTCTTTCTTTGTGTAGGATTGTATCTCTAGTGCCTGGTATATAGTAAGAGCTTTACAAATGCTTGACTAACTATATTAAAGTAGAACAGGAAAGAACACACCAAAGGATTAGTTGAGAAATCCAAAATCAGAGATGATTTTAGGAAACTCCAATATATGATCTGAAAAATAGGTGAGCCAGTCACACACAAGTGTCAACGACTAGATAGATAGCCTAAGTGATACAATGGGAACCCCGAGAGGTGAAAAACCCAGAGGAAGCCTTCTGGTATGCTGAGTAGAACTTTTATGGAGCATCTATGGGAAAACATTGGCAGAAATTATACAGGAGGAGAAGGCACAGAGGGAACCCTTGTGAATGGGTGGAGGGAGTTATCCACATGAATGAAATCACCAGTCCATAAGAGCATCATATCTGAGAGGCTGCAGGGTTTCTTTGCAGCCACACAGTCTTTGCAGCAATTTCATTTGCAAAGGATGAAAGCATCCTGTTAGCTGCCCAGCAGTAAACCTGTAAAGGTGCAGGCTCTTCACTGTGCACTGCTCATTAGCAAGTTCTATGAATGGGGCAGAGCTTAAGAAGAACAAAAGGAGTCTTCATTTTCCTCTCAAAGAGTTCAGCAGCATAAACAGGAAAAAAAATATCAGGTGCTGGGTCAGAAAAAAAATTACTAGGAATTTGAATTAGGACGACTTAATTATGTTTAATAAAGTAAACCCATTAAGAACAAAGACCTCTTTCATAGACACAGGAGGAACTGAGGGATGGAGAGAGAATGGATATAGCTCATCCCCAACATATCTGAGTAGTGATAGGACAGAGGGCAAATGAGATGGAGACCCCACTGTCTCTGACTACAGGCAATGAGGCATCATGAAGATAGGGTTTGCATTCCAGAAGACCTGAGTTCAAATCTCACAATAGACATTTCTTAGCTGTGTGACCATCGGCAGGACACTAAACCTCTCTGAACCTCAGTTTCCTCATCTGTAAAATGAAGGGGGAATGATAGAATCTATCTCACAGGATTATTCCAAAGACTAAAAAGTACTTTACACACCTTACATAGACACGTCAACTGTTGTGAGAAGCAGAGGTTAGAATCAGAACATGGTAACATCATTGTTTGTACAGATGCATTACTACCTTCTTGATCCACTGCACTGGGTGAATATTTCTTTTTCATCTGTACTTCTTTTCTTTCAAATATTTCAATATTTCTTTCCACAATCCTCCCCCACCTCCAGTTCCTTTTCTTCGAAGTGTCAGACAAAGATAAGGAATAAGGGTGGGAGCACTGTGATGCAGACAGATACAGGTGGGTGAACTTAACATGAATTCTAAAGCTCTTACGTTGGAAAAACCAAGTGGTGTTTTTACAGCACCAGAACATTTCCTTCAAAGCTACTTCTTTTAAGAGTCATTCATTTAACAACCTTGAGTCAAAATCCTCTATATGGGAATATATTCTGCTCAAACTTTCCATTGTCAAGAGAACAAATAGTCGTGCTTAGTTTTGCGATCATGCTCACTTGTAAGTTAAAAGTAGAGAGATTTAATTTCTTTTAAAGTTTTATAAAAATCTACCACAGACAAGTGTTTCAGAAGCCATTCTTCATCTTTGACAGTGTGAATATAGCCATGCCAATCAATACCTTATATATAGATTCAATAAACCTTAAGAAATGTCCTTGAGTGTGTATATATGTATGTGTATATGTGTGTACATATATATGTAGACAGAGATACAGGATGAGTTGAATATGAAGGGATGATATCCAATAAATGAAATTAAGAGGTGAGAGAGGAATATATTGGGAGGAGAAAGGAAGAGATAGAAGAGGATAAATTATCTCATGTAAAAGAGGCAAGAGAAAGCTATTACAATGGAGGGGAAGATCAGGGAGGTAAAAGGGAATGAATCAATCTTATTCTCATTGGATTTGGCTTAAGGAGGGAATAACATACACATTCAATTGGGTATCTTACCCTACAGGAAAGTAGGGTAGAAGGGGATAAGAGGGGATGTGATAGAAGGAAGGGCATATTGGGGGAAAGGGTAGTCAGTAGCAAACACTTTTGAAAAGGGACAGGGTCAAAGGAGAAAATAGAAATGGGGGGTGGGGTAAGATGGAGGGAAATATAGTTAGTCTTTCACAATATGGCTACTATGGAAATGTTTTGCGCAACTACACATATATAACCTATATTGAATTCCTTGTCTTCCCAGTGGGGGTGGGTGAGGAGGGAAGAAGGGAGAGAATCTGGAACTCAAAGTTTTAAAAGTAAAGGTTAAAAATTGTTTTAGCATGCAACCTGTAAATAAGATATAGAGGCAGTGGGGTATAGAAATACATCTTTCTTTACAAGAAAGTAAAGGGGTGGGGAATAAGGAGATATAAAAGAGGGCAGACTGGGGAAGGGGTATTCAGTATGCTTGCCATCTTGGGAGTGGGAAGTAGGGAAGAGATGAGGAGAAAATTTGTAACTCAAAATCTTGTGGAAATGAATGTTGAAAACTAAAAGTAAATAAATTAATTTAAAAAAAAAACAAAATAAAACCAAAAAAATGTCCTTGAGGAAGCTTTCATTTCATAGGCAAATGACACTTTCCATGGCCAAGAATGGTTTGCCAGAAAGTCCCTCTACCTGTATATACCCACTACTAGAGGAGGAGAAAAAGATAAATGAAATGTGGTCAAATCTAACATCAAATGGAAAAAAAAATAAAAAGAAATCTCTATTTTATCAAAATGAACACAAGCATTTAACTGATCAAACATTAATTTAAAGTTAATTCCTCCTAGCACTATTACATCTCTAGATTTGAAGAATATTGGTCTTATTCTCTCTAATTTGTCTGATTTCATTTTAAGAAACCTTTGTGAATTAATTAACTAATAAAATCTGGTAAGAACCAAAGTGGCAGTTAAAGATTTTAAAGATGAGCTCAACTCTTGTTGCTTAGCAATGGGATGAATGGAGCCATTCTCTGCCAAAAAAAAAAAGTATAAGGCAAAAGAGAAGGATTCCAAGTCACAACTGGGCATCTTCATTTGGACCCACAATGCTTCTGTCATGTTTGCAACTTTAGAGAAGTAGAAGAACTTCCTGGAAAAGGACTACAAACAGAAGAGATGATGGAGTAGTTATCGATCATGGAATGGTCATTGGGTTCTTTGGGCTATGCTTGGTCTTTGTTAGCATCTACCTCCCAGGGTCCTTGTAAAGATAAAATGAAATCACATTTGTCAAATCAGCCAGTTAGTCAATAAACATTTATGAAGCACCTACTATGTGCCAGGTGCTGTGCTGTCAATAAACGTTTATGAAACACCTACTATGAGCCAGGTACTGTGCAGTACTGGGAATACAAATGCAAAAAAGAAAGACAATGCCTCCCCTCAAGGAGCTTACAGTTCACTGGGGGAAGACAACAACCGAAGAAAGCTGAAAAGTGAAAGGGGCTGGGTGGGGGTACACAGTTCAAAGGCATGATGAAAAAGTCCAAAGAAGTAAAATTAAATGGGAAATGAAGAGGTGCCTGACCTGGAGATCCTCCTTAAGTCAGAGTTTGGGAGGGAGTTTTCTAATCCACCCCCTATTCAGAGGAGTCCCAGGGAGCAGAGGGTGCTGATAAGCTGAGTACCAAGCACTTTGCAAACTTTAAAGCACTGTATAAACACTAGCTATTATTTCGGTGGTGGTTGTTTCAGGACATATCTAAAGTCCTCATAGAAAAAAAGTCTTTTAAAAAAATCTACTTCATCTATTCCCCATCACATGACCCAGTACAGTAAGAACTGTACAAGTTTCATAAACTTGTGGAAAGATAGAAAGTTCCTTTACCTGAAGTGGTCCCACAACTAGAGGGGGGAAAATAAATGAATATGGGGCCAATCCAACACCAAATGAAAAAATAAAAGTAAACAGCCATCACATCAAAATGAACACAATTATTTAACAACTCAACATTAAAACTTAAACCAGATAAAGTAGTCTGAACTCATCTTTTTAACCAGCTAGGCCCTACTAAATGTTATCCCTTTGGGCCTCTGCTATTAATATATCACACACGGAGCATAGTTCTCAACCAAAAATGCAATTTCTATTTTCCCTTGATTTGATTTAGTTCGGTTTAGTTAGGATTTGAAGGATGTGACTGGTGTTTGCAGAAGACCCATCATTCATCTAATTAACAAGTTAAGTCAACTACATTCATGTGTTAGTAGCTGGGGCTTCCTAACAGATAAATTTTTCCTCTGTCTTCTGATAGATGTCTAAGATTTAACTGATTGATCTCTAAGCAGACTATTAAGACCACACCCCCTTCTGTGAGACTAGCAGAGGTTCTTAGGAGAAAGGAGAATTCAGTCAGCAGTAACTATTACTATTAGCAGTAACTAGACATCAATGACAAAGATCATAAAATTTCAGGAAATCATATGCAGTTCCCCACTAAGAAAAGGTTGAAATTCCCTGCGTTAGGGTGTCATAGAAGTGTCTCTACCTATACACTTACCACCCAACCAGCTAGCCAACATTACCATCACCATTAGGTTTCCAGATGAGATAAGTATAGAGGCAGCTGAAACTGAAATAGAAAATTGTCTCAGGATTATGGTTCTCAAATCACTAGGCTTGGACAAACTATACCCCAGGGAACAGAAAGAACAGACACATATGACTGATTAACCACTGTCTTTCATTTTTTAAAAACTGTGGTGAACAGGAGAAGTGATACAGGATTGGAGATGGGCAAGTCATTCCAATTTTCAGAAAAGGGAAGAAGGTAGAGTTTGCAAACTATAGACTAGAGAGCTTGACTTTGGTTCCTGGAAAAATGATATAATATTGAAGGCATAGTTCATGACTACTTATGTAAAAAAGTAACAACAGCTCAGAAACAGTATGGCTTCATTAAGAACAGGTCATCCCTCCACCCCCTTTTGGATAGGATTTGGACTGGTAGATCAGGAAAATGTCATAGACGTTGTCAAGTGCCTTACTAAAATGTGTTCGTCTCCCATGATATTCTTAGACAATACTGAAACAAATATTCTAGAGTAATAGTCATTAGGTAGACTCATTTGAATGACCAGATCAAATTACCCCTTAAATGATCATGTAAGTAGTTATATTTACATGTTGAATCACCCCTGCAGAACATAAGCTCCTTTGGGGTAAAGACTACATTTCATTTTATCACTGTATCCCAGAATCTAGCAGCTACCACTAGGTATAGTATTAGGTACTTGTAAGAAGAGTACCTAGTACATACTTAATACTGTTGCATGTCTTGGATTAGACCTAAAGAGTCCAATACTAATAATTAGTAGATGTCAGTTTGGAGGAGGAGCTCCAGAGGAGTGCCCCAGAGATATGTCCTTGGGTTTGGGGAGCAATTTCATCAATAATTCGGAGAAGGAATAGGTAGCATGCCTATCAAGTCACAACCTCTCAACATCAGTTTCCTCTTCTGTAAAATGGAGACAATAGCAGGGTTGTGATGATCAAATGAGATGATATAGGTAAAGCACTTTGCTTTAGCGTTAGCTTGAATTCCAATGTTAGCTATCATGATGATCACATTTGTAGATGTTACAAAGGAGAGTTAACATGTTGGACGAAAGAATCAAGATCCAAGTTTGACCAATGGACTAAATCTATTAAGGTAAAATTTAGTAAGATAAATGTCTAGTAATATCTCTTTTTTTTTTAACCTAAGTATATGAATTTATATCACTTTGTGTGAAAAAGATCTAGGGTCTTGGTCAGCTGTAAGCTTAGTATGAGTCAAAGGTATGAGTTAGCAGAAAGCTCACACAACCTCAGAATGCACGAAGGAAAAGTATAGCATTGAGAATAAGGAAAATGATGTGCCTGTTGGACTGCACAAATAGAGAGTACTATGTGTTATGGGTGCTGTGCTTGGGGAAGAACACTAGCAAGCTGGGCCACATGCTTTCAGGATGGTGAAGGGACTGGAGGAGCTGAGGATTGGTTCAAAGAACTGTCATGATGAGAAAGAAAGATCTCATTCTCAATGACCCCAAAGATTGCTTCTACAATCCTAAGAACTAGGGATGTTTAGTAGTATGGGGAAGAGAAGTTTTTTTTTGGGGGGGGGAGGAAAGATCATACTAGCTATATTCTAGTATTTGAAGGTCTATTATCTGGAAGAAATATTAGGTTTGTTCTATTTGACCTGGAAATATGAGCAAATGGTGGCATCTGTAGAGACAGATTTTAGCTGGATTTAAGGAAATCACACCCCTGGTCATCGGAATAGTTCAAAAGTTGGATGGATTGCTTTGGGAAGTAGTGGGTTCCCTATTACTGCATGGCTGCCTGTCACTTCAAGCAAAGGCTGAATGACCACTTGTCAGAGATGATTCTGAGGGAATGACTACTCAGGTTGGGGTTGGAGAGACAACTTTTGAAATCCCTTTCTTCTTTTTCCTGCTTTGATTTTATTGTTTTTAAAAAACAGGTTTGGGACATGATAAGAAATTACTATGTGACATTTTCTTTAAAAAAAAAACCTTCCACATTCCACAGAAATGGAATAAATAAATATTATTTTAAGAATTCAAAAGTTTATACACATGCTTATAAAAATAACTGTTAGAAGAAATTAAACAATTCTGAGATGTCCATGGAGAAAGAGGTCTGGGTGAGGAAAGGCACTTTCAGCCTTAAGAATCTAGGCATCCAGGGGGCGGCCAGGTAGCACAGCAAGTAAGAGCACCGGCTCCAGTGTTGGGATAACTGGCCGTGTAACCTTGAGCAAGTTACTTAACCCTGATTGCTTTAAAAAAAAAAAAAGAATCTAGGCATCCTGAGGTATAGAACTGGTCCTGGAGTGGGGAATCTGAGGCCTTGAGGCCATATGTGGCCCTCAAGGTCCTCAAGTGTGGCCCTTTGATTGAGTCCAAACTTCACAGAACAAATCCCTTTAATAAAAGGATTTGTTCTGTAAAACTTGGACTCAGTCAAAAGGCTTCACCCAAGGACCTAGATGGCCACATGTGGTCTTGAGGCCACAGACTCCCTGCTCTGACCGGTCACATATCACTTCTAAAGAACCTCTAAGAAAGCACTCCCTTGTGGCCTATTGAGAAAAGTTCAAACTCTTAGCTTGGTATTTGAGGTCCTCCAGAATCTGGCAACCTACTTTTCAGCCTTCACTCAAACTCATTTACTCCATATAAAATATACTTCAGCTTAACTGAATTGCTTGTCATCCTTTATGCACTTTCCCACTTCTCTGCCTTTGCTCATGCTGTTCCCTATGCTTGGGATGCCTTTATAGCCTACAAATCCCCTAAATCAGAGGTGTCACACACATGCCCCACAGGCTGCCTGTAACACTCCCAAGTACTGTCTGAATCAAAAATATAAAATGTAATTGGGAAATATTTAACAAAATAAATAAAATTATGAGAAAACATAGATAACATTACATTTTAAAACTGAGTCAATATGTGTCCCCTGTACATAAGGAATCCTTATGTACAGATTTATGGCCCCTGTTTCTGTTTGAGCTTGATCCTCTTGCTCTGAGGTCTGGTACAAATGTCAGCTTTCTCTTGAAGTCTTTGCTGACTCCTCTAGTGATGATTTTATCCCTCTCCCAGAATTTTTGTAGATTTTCTTTACTCTCTCTTATGCATTTACACATTATTTTGTATTATAGTAAAGGAAAATAATATATGTCCAAATGACAATAAACCCCATGAGGACAGGGATTTATCTTTGCATCTCTCCCACTGGAACCATGCTCCACACATGAATAAATGTGGCTTGAACTGAATTCCTGTGGTTCTATTTATTGCTAAGCAGTTTTAGACATCCTATCCTGTTTTACCCTTGGATGTTGGTTTCTTTGATTTTAATGCTTATAAGCCCCTCCTATTTTGGGGATACCTTTATTATCTGCTTCTGGAATCTGGCCCAATCCTCCCAAATCCTTTCTATTCATGACCTACCATGACTTAGGAGTTATCATGTACTCATAGACAATAGCATAAACTTTGCCATCCTCGAGTTCCAGGAACAGAGAGAGCCATGTGGCCACTGCCCACAGCCACATAGAGTGGGGTCGGGCTATGAAGACATTCCAATGTCTGTTCTGAATGTATCTGTTATTATAGCTGCAGTAAATCATTGACCAAAACTTTTGAACAGCTCAGTCGCCACTCTCCTGCCTCCCCTTTGTTCAGTTCTTCATTTCTTGCCTAGCCTTTGGTACTTTCTTCTCCAAACTGCTAGATAGCTGTTTAGATCTACTGCTTCCTTTGCACTAAAGATTATAATAACTGGCAAATTGCTCCATACCTCTCACATGTGCCTGATGAGATACAGCCTCTCTGAGGATTCATTTTTCCTTGGCTGAGTTTATTTATAGGTATTCATTTGACACTACCTGAAATCATTTTATTTAACTGCACAAGAAGGCATTTATTTTCCTCCTCCTCAAAGTAGGGCAACTCTTGAGTCCTAGTCTTTCTGCCTTTCACCAAGAATGTCCATTTGGACATTGACATAGGGCCTTAGAAGGAGAAATCAATCATTCGCTACAGTTCATTGTTTAGGCTCAAGTTTTCATACACTAGAACATAGGTAACCTGAAGCACAAGGTACAGCTGAATTTTGTTTGACATCCTCATTAAAAACTTGACCCAAGTAGGAGTTTCATTTGTCAATGGACTATAGAAATGAGCCAATTACAGAATATATTTGAATGGTTTTGAATTTATAAAAAGTGTCTTTTTCCTTTTTATTTTAAAAAATATTTTCCAAACATAGGAGGAGTAACTATCCGTCAGCTGAACAGTAGACTTGAATTTCTTTCTTCTGCTGCCAGTGGAAGAAGCTCTCTTCCTAACAATTGAGCAGACAACTGAGGGAAAGATTGAAAGTGTACATATGCATTCCTTAGGTATGTTTGTATATCATAAGCCCAAGTAACCCAGGAATAGCAATGTCCCTGTCCTCAGACTGCCTTCACTGCTTCCAGCTCAGACCCTGAAAGCCATCATCCAAGGGAATGACCCCTATGGAGAACAGGCTCAATGTTCCTACCACCAAGACCAGCTGCTGAGCAATGACCAGCAATGAAGTAGTCAAGCCAGTCTAGCTGGAGATAAAAAACACCTTGAGGGACGAACAGGAGCTGGCATGTGCCAGGAGGGTCAAACCTTTTCAATAACCCTCTCCTTTCGGATCCTGAAAGCCTGTGGAAGGGAAATGTTCCCCAGATTATCCACCCTGCCCATGTGAGAAAGGGGCTTACTATGTCCACTATTTCCATCACCAGCTGGATATCAGCTGTTACAAACTGGCAGGTAAGACCAAAAGTCTAGGGGACAAAGGTGCTCCTTTGACCACCAGGCCCTCCTTCCCACCCCTACTCTCACAACCATGGTCCTCAGATGTGATACTTATGAAAATGTAACCTGGAAACTGTCTCTGCAGGTGCTGCAGCCCAAACTACTGAAAACACAGAAAAGAAAGTTCTAACGATTGAGACAACTGAGGGATTATCAGGTCATTCGACTGCAGAAACCAACCTAGTTTTTATTAATGGAAATACCATTAAAAAAAACCATTACCACCTGCTTTGCCACTACATTCTGAGGACCAAAGGGGTCTTTTCCTTGGCCTTGGGGCAACAGCAACAACAACAATGAACATTTATCTGCTGCTTGTCATATGAAAGCCCCTGTGCTAACTGTTTTATAATTATTATTTCATTTGATCCTCATCATAGCTCTGGGAGGTAGGTGTTATTACTATCCCCATTTTACAGATGAGGAAACTGGGGCTAACAGAGGTTAAATGACATGACCAAAGTCACACAGCTAGGAAGTGTGCAGTTCCTTAAGATTAGGGGCTGACTTGCCTTTCTATTTATATATCTGGCACTTAGCCCAGTGCTTGGCACATAGTAAACATGTAATAAATGCCCTTTGATCTGTTCTTTCAAAGCAGATAGAAAAGATAATCACAAATTCCTTGTGTTTCTAATACTACCTTTCATCTATAAAGTTTGGAGGACTTTGTAAAGAGATTCCCTGATCTAGGCTCCTTTTTATCCTCTTCATTTAATCGAAGGACCGAGAATGGCATATTTAACATCCTTCATGTGTGATAGGTAGAACTAAGGGATGTGGATTCTTTCCTTGGTTCAATTTTTAAATTCACTGTCCTGACTACTTAGCTAATACTGCTTCAACAGAGATTCAAGAAGCCACTTAAATCTCTGCCTTCACACCAATGTAAGCAGATGCTGTAAAGCAGACAATGGGTCCCTGGGGAACAACAGTACATAGGGTAAGTAAAAGTCCTCCTGTGCTACAACTGAATTCTAGAAGGCAGGGGTAGGGGGCGGGGAGGAGGGAGGACAGGAAGAATTCTTCTTTCTTCCTTTAAAGTTGGTATCAGCCAGCTAACATTTACTACAGTGATTCTACAAAATAAATAAATAAATGGAAAGAAATATTTTTGCTCCCATGAGGAATCATAACAATTGAAATGTTTAAGTGAGCATCCCCACAGGAGAACTGGGAAATATACACATCAGTTGACACAGGCGTGTATTAAGTGCCTAGTACAGGGGTGGGAAACCTGTGGCCACAAGGCCGCATGTAGCCCTCTAGGTCCTTGGGTACAGTCTTTTGACTGAGTCCAAGTTTTATAGAAGAAATCCTTTTATTAAGGGATTCGTCCTGTAAAGTTTGGGTTCAGTCAAAGGGCTGCACTTGAGGACCTAGAGGGTCACATGTGGCCTCCCCACCCCTGGCCTGCTATGTGCCAAGCACTGTGTAAGCATTGGGGATACAAAAAGAAATAAATGACGGTACCTGCCCTTAATGAGTTCATAATCTAATTAGGGAGATAATAATAAACAGGCTATATATATAGAATAAATAGGACATGATCAGAGGAAAGGCAACAGAACTAAGAGGGATTGGGAACGGCTTTCTGTAGAACGTAGGACTTTAGCTGGGACTTGGAAGAAACTAAGGCATCAAAGAGTCAAAGATAAGGAGGGAGAACATTTCAAGGATGGTGGACCACCACACAAAATGCCCAGAGCCCAGAGAAGGAGTGTGACTTCTCTTAAAAAATTAAGCCATTTTGTTCAGTTCTTTATAAGTTCAAGTTTAATGTAGTAAGCATCCAATTTGTATCATGTATTATATTTGTACAACATAATATAATGATGATGATGATATACCTGTAATATACACCATACTTCAATACCAGGCCAATTTTGCTTATTTCATGAATACTATATGTAACATATTATATATGTTAGATAAATAAAGTTTATATTAAGCCAAATTGCTTATAATTTTTAAAATCTGGACTATCCAAAATTTTACAGAGTCTCTAGTGAAACACATGGTACACTCCTGGTGCCATAGCACCCCCTTCGAGAATCACTGATCTATTAAACATCTACTAGAGGTGAAGAAAGGTGATATACCTTGTGAACAGTTTTCAAGGAAACTGCAAATATGGTCACTCCCCTACAATCTCAGGGTGCAGAGAGGACAACACACGAAGAGAAGGGCATCCTCCCACCACCACTACCACCAGCACCAAAATACATATGTATGGAAGACTACATACAAAACAGACATTCAAGCTAGTAGCAATGGCTCAGAGTCAGCCATTTCTCTCTGTCTCTCTTTCTCCTTCTCTCTATCTCTGCTTCTCTCTCTCTCTCCCCTTTCTCCCTCTCCTCCTTTCCCTCTCCCTCCCCTTCTTCTTCCCTCCCTCTTCCTCTTTCCTCTCCACTTCCTCCTCCCTCCTTCCTCCTCTCTCCTCCTCCTTCCCTTCTCCTCCTCCCTTCTCTCTCTCTGTTTCTCTCTCTCTGTTTCTCTCTCTCTCTGTTTCTCTCTTATCTACACACACACACACACACACACACACACACACACACACACACACTCATACCATGAAGGAAAGACAACTGAGATGATTCTTTGGCCAGTCAGAGATTCTGGCTTGGTATATTCAATGACCTGCTAAATGAGAGTAAGAAGAGGAGTGTGGTTATAAAGACATAATGAGTTCAGTTTGGTTAAAGCTAATGAAGGACATACATAATGAACACTCATTATATCAGGCTTAAATACCTCAGGTTTTCAATTTCTTCTTCTTTCTCTACAAGTTTCCTTTCAAGTTCTACTTTAGCCTCCAAGACCTCAAATTGAAAATGAAGGATTTTGCTCTCTTCGCGTTGCAGGACTCCCTGAAATCAAATACATCAAACTGAATCTGTTTTTAGACAACAAAACTGAGGAATTTATTTGTTTACTTTGATGAAAGAGCCATATCATTGATCAGTCAATTAGCTAACATTTATTAAATACTTACTGTATCTCTAAAACTCTGATAGGTGCTAAGAATACAAATACAGAAAAGGGATGGTCCCTGCTCCCATAAAGCTTGCATTGTACACTGGTTTGAGTACAAAGTACTCTTTGGAATTCCTGGGGGGGAAGGAAATGCTGGGTTTTAACTAACCTTTTTCAGGAATTGGAGCAAGATCAGAGGTAATCTAGTGGTCTGGTCTACATTGTAACCCTTGATGTCCATTCTCAGTGTGTCATAAGATATAGAAAAAATTAGTTATAGTAGAGACTTAAAGCTTGGGTTCCTTTAAGAAATCCAACAGTAGGAAATTTCCTAGCACTAGGTGACATATACATGAAGGGTAAAACCCAAACATAGAACCTCTGAGGAGGAGTTCATGAAGTTATTCAATAGATTCTTAGAAATGTCAGAAGCAAGAATATGGAGTTACTAATGTATTGCTTGACTGAGGGAGGGAGATAGTAAAATGTAGTAGAAAAAGTTTTGAATTAGGGAGTCAGGAGGTTTAAAATCTTCTTCTCTCCTCTGCTACTAATTAGTGGTATGACCTTGGCCAAGACTCTTAACTTTAGTATACCTCAGTTTTCACATTAAATACAATGGGGTGATCTCACCAGTCCCTTCCAATGCCAAAACTTTTATTTTTAAGAGCAGGACACTTCTGGAAACAGTAATGTTAATTTTGCTCTGTAGTAAGCACTGGTGGATATTTTAAAAATAGAGGGAAGATATTGGGAATTTTAGTCATGCTCACCTCCTACCACCCTGATTTCTAATCTCTCCCCTCAATCAAAGGGAAGAAAGCTAAAAAAAAACACAACATTAGATGACTGTTTCCCTCAGAGTGAGCCCATGTATTTCCTGCAGGGGAAACTGTATAACCTCTAACCCCACAGAATTCACTGAAAAAAAGTTTAATAAAAGAGCTAGAGAAGGTGACCTAGGATAACAATTTAGTTTGGGTTTTTCAGAATGTTTCTGATAAGGTTTCTCATAAAGGTTTGCTCAGAAAAAGAAATAAGCCAGTTCTACAAATTGATGGAGACCATGTTGATTAAGCTTTCATGAATATGGCTGAAATTGGAATCAAATACATGTGGGCAGAGAATAATGCCATCTAGTGGTTCAAGGAATGATTCAAGGAATACATCTATAGCAAGAGGCATGGGATCTTAGTTTATTAGACCAATAAACAGAACAGCCTATATGAGGGGATCTGCTACCTCTGACCTAAACTCTCCCCTTGCAGCTAATCATAGTGTATGAAATTTCCACCATTTTCTATATACTCTTTTGGACCAAAGTATTTTCTCCAGGTACCTTCTTTCCCAATGCAAATGTCTTACCTTAGAATAAATAATAAAATTATCTTCATAGTTGCTCCTTTCCCAGGTTAAAACTCTTCTAATTAGATTATAACTTTTTTTTTTTCCAGTGGAGGGAGGTGAGGCAATTGGGGTTAAGTGACTTGCCCAAGGTCACACAGCTAGTAAATGTCAAGAGTCTGAGGCCTGATTTGAACTCAGGTCCTCCTGACTCCAGGGCCAGTGCTCTATTCATCGCTTCACCTAGCTGCTCCCAGATTATAACCTTCCTGAAAGAAGAGACTGTCTCTTAATTGTCTTATTTCCTTCAACCTAACACCATTTTATCAAGGTCAGTCCTTCCTATTATCAGAAGTGCTCTACTAGTAATCTGGGGCCATCTCTAGTCATCTTGATCTATATCTTGCCACTGGACCCAGATGGCTCCGGGGGAGAAAGTGAGGCTGGTGACTTTGCACAGCCCTGCCTCACTTAAATCCAATTCACTTGCAAGTCATGGCATCGCCTCCCTGACATCATGGTCCTCTTCAAGAAGGAAGGACAAATAACAACTAGTAATCTAAAGGACCTCAAGAATGTTTGTAGATGAAAGGAAAACAAGACTGACTATCTAACAATCCCACTTGTCTGTAAAGTGGTCTAATGGATTCCAAGCTCTTTGAAGGAAGGAACCTAATTTCTTCCTTTTTGTATCTCTGCCAATGCCTACCACAGTAACTACATCGCATGTTGACAACACTAAATAGATGTTTCTGGAATGAATTCTCTATCCATAGACTAAATAAGTGGAACTTCTTTCTCAGGCAGGAATCTTAAACAACTTTAAAGGTGAAAACCTCTGGAACAATCATCCTCAGTATAGGATATGCTTTTTTGGTGGATTGTTTCCTTTTGTCATACTCACAAATGGTCTGTCTGGTATCATTTAAAATGCATTTACTTCTTAGAAACACATATTTTAAGTTGTCTAGGTATTTTTTTTCCAAGGGCAAGACAGAATAAACAATTTAATGGAAAAGAAACTTATTAATAATACAATGAACATATCTAGTAAATAGTCATTCCATCTTTCTCATGCATGCTGAGAAGAGCATTCATACTAGAATTTCATACTAGTAACTGACATTTATTTTTTAATTTATTTGCTTTTGGTGAGGGTAAGGCAGGGCAATTGGGGTTAAGTGACTTGCCCAAGGTCACACGGCTAGTAAGTGTTAAGTGTCTGAGACCAGATTTGAACTCAGGTCATCCTGACTTCAGGGCCAGTGCTCTATTCACTGTGCCACCTAGCCACCCCTAGTAACTGACATTTAAATAGCATTTTCCATTTTACAAAGGGTTTTTACATTCTACTTTCTTGCTTTGTGGTTGTTCAATTGTTCAGTTGTGTCCCCAGGGACTGTAGCAAGCCAGGCCCTTCTATCCTCCACTATCTCTCAAAGTCTATACAAACTCATGCTTCTTGCTTCCACAACACTATCTATCCATTTCATTCTCTGCTGTCCCTTTCTCCTTTTGCCTTCAATCTTTCCTATCATCAGGGTATTTTCCATTGAGTCCTGTCTAACTCAGAGGGTTGACATGAAAGTCAAATGTCATAATGTGTAAAGCAACCTTTGGAAACTATAAAATGTGATATATCAGCTATTTTAAATTAATATTAGTAAATAAATGTAAATATCCCCAGTGTTTATATAACATTTCACAGTTTACAGTGTTAGATAAAAATTAATAATAATTGACCAGTGCACATAAGTACCTAATGACTACGTTTGAGGGAACTTTACATTAGATCATGAACTCAAAGAGGTAGAAACACACATCACAGTAGCTGTCTTACTTAGCACCACTGCTCCTGGTGCCAGAAGGAAAGACCTGCTTGGTTGTGTGTGTGTGCAAACCTTTAGCTCTTCCCAGGGATAATACCTCGGCTTTTTCCAGGGCCACCTGGGCCTCTGATTTTTCCTGTTCAGCCAATCTCTTGACCTTTTCCATCTCACACAAGTTCTTGTTTCCTTCCCTAATCTGGTCTGTCAGATCAGAAATTTCTTCTAAAGAGAGAGAAAAAGAAAAACCGAGTTAGTGATGGGGAGCAGCTTTATTTTCATTAAGACAGACACGGCACTAATATATAGTGACACTTTGTAACACTAATTTCCCTCCCTTTTCACCCTTCCCTCCTCTTCCCTTTCCTTTTTAGTGGTGCTTTTCTAGACAGGTTGGACTAAAGCCAGAGAATATGCATCTTCTAAGAAGCTCTCATCAGCTCCTCTGCTCTCCTATTATGAGGATTCAGCAGCCACTGAATGCACAGTTACTGCAAGTACACGAAGGATGTAGATTTAGGCAGATTTGGTCCTTTCCTGCATCCATACATAAACCTGAATAAGCTAGAGATGCTTAAGATAGGAGTAGAGTGGCAAACAGCCCCTCTACATTTAAAGTACATTGAGCTTGTGTTTGCTAGAATTCTCCTGAACGTAAAGGGGAAGAATCAAGCTTGCAGTATGGTGATGCAGCCAGCATCGCCGGAAATTCAGCTGCCTGATTGTAAAATCTCAAGTACATAAAAGATATATTGTGAGCCAGGGGGCATCCGAAAGATAATGTGACTTTGGAAGGAGATAATTAGCCACAGGCTGTGGCACTCCAAGGGCTAATACCAGCTGTGCCCTTCTGACCTGTGCTTGGTGACTCTGTGTCCATCACTTAAATTGTTTTGCCCAAGTTTCATCCTTTAGTAAAATACGAATGATGAAAATGCTGAATTCCCTCATAAGGGATATGGCAAAGAAGAGTCTATGATCTTAAAGAGGTTGCAAAATACTTTATAAGTGCAATTTAAATGTCCAGTAATTAGCAGCTTTAACTGGGGTCACATACTCTGATATATGTTCTCTCTAGAACAGGGCTGACTGTTGATTGACAGATTGGGGACAGACTCTGACCTGGACAATTTGCAGCTTCTATTCCTAAACCGACTGTACCCCACCCTGCAAGGGAGCTATGAGCTCATTATCACGCACTCTTTTGACTAGAAGGGAGTACAACTCATTCAAGCCTTCTTTGTCATTCTGTAGCTTGTCCATATTTTTTTCTGTAAGGTAGCTAGTTGGTATAATGGATAGAGACCTGGACTTGGGAATCAGAAAGACCTGAGTTCAAATCCTTCTTCAGGCATTTATTAACTATGTAACCCTGGGCAAGTGACTTAGCCCCCCCCCCCCAAGTCTTTTTCTTCATATGAAAAATGAAGATAATAACCTCCCTCAAGGGGTTGTTGTGAAGACTAAATGAGACAGCAGATGTAAAGGACACAGCAAAACTTTAAAGCACTATATAAAAACTATCTATTATCATTATTAAGTCCTTCACAGGGAATTTATCCAACATACTGGAGGCCTTTCTCAGGTTCTTTTACATATTACATGGATCCCAGTGCAACACTTGGCCTGTCGATCCATTCCTTCCTCTCATAACTAGACCAGCTCATGGCCTTGTCTGGTCACACATGGGTTGAAGTCATTTGCAGCACCCGTCCAAAATGTATATAATGTTGTGCTAACTCAATGGGTTGTCTGTACATTTGTATAGTTGGGTAATACGATTTTTATAATTTTTCTCTATTTTTCAGTGTGGGTGGCTAGGTTGCTCTCAGGTGACCATGGATCTCACTGAAGGAGTCCTTTAGTGTTCAAGGGCTCATTGAAATCAGCACATTATCATCTACTTCCAAAAACATCTGGAGAACCTTGTCATGCATAGGGAATTCCTCTTTGTTTTGGACCTTGTACAAGACATCTACCATTTCTCTGGCGAATGCCATTGGTGAGCTTATAACTCACC
This sequence comes from Petaurus breviceps papuanus, assembly GCF_028583685.1. Classification (NCBI taxonomy): domain Eukaryota; kingdom Metazoa; phylum Chordata; class Mammalia; order Diprotodontia; family Petauridae; genus Petaurus; species Petaurus breviceps. The sequence goes on from NW_027187347.1 coordinate 3,434,533, forward strand.
ATTTTATGTCTCTCCTGATATTGACAGAGATAATCATTTAAAAATCCTCTTATCTTCACTTGTGTCAATGATCTTAGCATCTTGGTAGCAGACACTTTGAAGAGAACCTTGAAGACTGAATTTTGTTCTACAAAGTCAAAGGTGGATTTTTTGTGCATGTAATAAACAAAGTATAGACAGAACAGGATCTTACTATCTCTACAATTGTGTAGCTATTTCTCCTGTAGAAAATCACTTGAAAAGGTTTTTCTATTCCCTTCTCATATTTTCATTAACAATATCTTCAACTACATAGGCCACTAGAAGGTCACAAAGCATATGGCTTCCAGGCATTTCACTCAAATGTCTTTTGACTAGAAAGAAGTGTTACAGCTAACTCATTCATACCTAGTACTCTAGGCACACTCTTCCCTTGAGGATACTATCAGGAATTCAGAAATCCACTATTCATGTATAAACAGACTTGCTCATCATGATCTCTCTTATACTTGAAGCAATGTATGGAGGATAAGGTGGGGAGGAGGCAGTAGGGCATAGAATGCTGCCCAAACTACTTCCTGTCCACATTCACGCTATGTATTCATTGGGTTGGAAACCCAAGCATTCTGGTCTCATTGAGTGGAGGTTCTCATACTCTCCATTGTAAACAGACTCCTTCCCCTTTCTCCACACTCAAGCACAAAACACTAGGGTTCTTATCTCCTGATACTCTCTCATATATGCCAAACTAACCCTTAGTCAAACTGCTGTTTTCACTCTATTCTCCATCCTAAACTCTGGCCGTTGCCACTGTACCACATTAGCTCTCAGTTTACCTCCTTCCTTTATACACCCATAGGCTAGTTTCTACCACGATATTTAGCAAACGCCATCATTTTGGTGGTTTTACACAGGCACAGGTCATAATTGATAGCTTTGGGCAGCTGTCTGACCCGGCCGTCTTCCAGAAACAGGCCAATTCTGTTTTGCCAGGATTCTCACATTCCAACAGGTTAGAAAATTGCTAACATATCTCCCTTTCCCTGTGGTGATTTCTGGTGACAAGAAGGACATAACTGGAAACTTTCAAGATTGAAATTCTGCAATGCATGGCCACCCCTCCCTTCCCTGCTTTCCATGACTTGTTGACAAGATTTTCTATCAGAATCCCCTCATACATACTTTATGTTTAACCAATCCTTCCCAGACCCCAGTTGTTTTCAAAACTTCTCTGGCAAGAAGTAGAGTACTTTGGGACCACAAAAATGTGTACAAGTCTTCTCCAAAATGTCAGAAACAATGCAGAGACTCATTTCTAGATGGCCTAGGTGAGTAAAAAAGTCACACCTTCATCTTTTTCAAGTATTCTTATATACTTTTTCATTTGATATTTCCCACACATTCTTTTTCTTGGAATCTCAAGGTTTGAGGAGCACAAAGAGACAATCTAGTCCAACCTATACTTGTTTAGGAATCAAAGTTGCAATACCCATAAGGAGTGGCTATCTGTGTTTAGCCTCAATACCTCTAGCAAGGAAGAGAAAACACTGGTTGATGTCAGAGTGGTGTTAGGATTACAACCTTCCATGTTCTGGGCATCACTGACCTTGCATAACATTGACTTTTTTTTGACTGTCATGTCATATAAGTTAGAAAGGACATCAGAGGTTATCTAGTCCAACATCATTTTTATAGACGGTGAAGCCGAGGCCTAGAGAGTTTAAATGGTTTGCCCATGGTCACACCGGTAATGAATCACAGAGTTAGGATTCAAATCTAAGTATCCTACACGATACTCCTATTGAATTCCATTAAATACCACCCCTCCAGAGATATTTTCCCATTTTTATCTTGCCATCTATCCCCCATACTATAGCTATGAAGTTGTTTCTTTTCAATTTATCTCTATTACATTACCTCACCTTCTATCTGACCCAATGTTCTAGCCTATTGATATCACTTTGGTCCACAACAACCAGTTCATTAGTTCTTGAAGTAGCTACACAAAGGGTTATACAAACTTATAAGGCATGGTCATAGTTACGTGAGTACATAAAGACTGTCAAAGTTGTTTTCTCCAGGTCTGTGGTCTGCCCAACCTACCATGGAGGTTCTCGTTTTCTCTTTCCAGAGCCTCCAGTGTCTCTGCAATCTCTTCATAAGCTTGCTTTAGCTTAAACAGCTCTTTGCTAATGCTTTTGGCCTCCATCTTAGAGGCTTCAAGCTCTGCTTGAGATCGATCATATTTCTGCTTCCAGTTAGTGACAACTTTGTCAAAGTCCCTCTGCTTCTCATCAAGGAAGGCTGCTGCACAATGGACCTTCTCCAGGTCAGTTACAACATCTTCCAGCTCCAACTGAAGTTGTTGTTTTATCTTCTCAAAGGAGGTGCTTTTGGCTGTGGCTTCCTGGATGACCTCTCCAGCTGCCTGGAAGCAAAATGCCAAATTCTTCCTAAGGAGAAGAAAGGGATGATAAAAGAAGCCCTACAAAGACAACCCATCCAAATTTATCTTTGAATCGATATAGTAAAATGCTTAACAAGAGAGACCAGACATATGACTTTATATATTTATATATGTGTATGTGCATCCTAGGTCATGTCCAGTCATCCTGATGAATACCAGGTCACTGGCCCCAGATGGCTCTGGGGGAGAAAATGAGGCTGGTGACCTTGAACAGCCCTCCCTCACTCAAATCAAAGTCAGCTGCAAGTCATGTCATCATTTCCCTGATACCGTGGTATTCTTCCAAAAAGAAGGACAAACAACAACCTGTCTGTCATAGATGGATAGACAGACAGACAGAAAGAATGGAAGGTTATAGTCCTCCACTACTCTGATGTCATCCAAACATATCTGGAATGTTTTGTCATTGGGGGGGGGGGGCTGTGTGTGTACACATATGTATAAATACACATATATGTGTGAGTGTATATATAAATATAAATGTGTCTATATGCATACACACATGTACATATATATGTCATATAATATAAACCGTGTAAATACACACATATTTCAATAACATTTAATATTGCTACCAGTATACTTAGAATGCTATTTGTAATATATATACAATATGTGCACATATGTACAACATATATTTCAGTTATACTTAATATTACTACCAACATATTTAGCATAACACACATATACACACATAAATACATGTGTGTAGGTTGTTGTTTAGTCGTTTTTCAGTCACATCTGACGCATTGTGACCCCATCTGGGGTTTTCTTGGCAAAGATACTGGAGTGGTTTGTCATTTCCTTCTCCAGCTCATTTGACAGATGAGGAAACTGAGGCAAACAGCAGGGGTAAGTGACTTGTGCAGAGTCATACAGCCAGGAAGTGTCTGCGGCCAGATTTGAACTCAGAAAGAGTCCAGGGCCAGCCTCCTGTCCTCTGTGCCACCCAGCTGCCACCAGGACTGGGGGGAATGCTTTTAGGACATCTCATTCAGAGCAGGCATCCATACAACATGCCCTAGATAGGACTCACCATCTTGACCTTTCGTTGTCTTTCCTCCCAAAGCCACCCTATTCCAAACTTCCATTCCACTGTGGAGGGCACCGCCATCTTCTCAGTCACCTGGGCTGGTACCTCAGTGGCAGCATCTTACTCATCATCTGTGTTCAACCCACTGTCAGATCTTGTTCCTGCTTTCTCTTAAACATCTTTACATCCTCTTCTCTCCTCTCTCACAGCCACAACCCCAGTTAAATATCTCTTCACCTCTGGTCTGGACTACTGTCCCTGCTTTGTCCCTCCATCCTCCACTCAACTGCCAAGATTATTTTCTAAAGCTTAGGTATGACCATGTCACTCCATGGCTCAGGGAACTTCAGGGTCTCCCTGTCACCTCCAGGATCAAATAAAATTCTTCTGTTGGGTATTTAAGCTCTTCATAAGCTGGTTCCTTCTTATCACTCCAATCCACTTATGTTTTGCTCCCCTCTACTCAATCTCCTGTCCTCCCCATGCTTTTACACTGGTTGTCCCCCCCACTCCTGGAATTATTTGCTCCCTGAAATCCACCTGTCAGTTTCTTTCTCTTCTTTCAAGACTCAATTTAAATCTTATTTTCTCTTGAAGACCTTACCTGAGACACTAACTCTCATGATCCTGAGCAAGTCATTTAACCTCTTAACCCCATCTTTAAAATTAGGGGGTTAGATTTTGATGACAACTAAGATCCCTTTCAGCTCTAACTATATGGAGGAGAGGGGAGGGAATAAGCATTTATATACCACCTACTACCGTGTTTCCCCGATAATAAGACACTGTCTTATTATTTTTTTGGACAGAAAAAACACCAGAGGGCTTATTTTCAGGGGAGGGCTTATTTTAATGAACATTGACAGCAATTTTAATAAACAGGTAAATGTGAACAAAAAAATGTACCTTTATTCAATAAGCAAATCACTGGGGAAGAACAGGATGACGCGCTCACTGCTGCAGCTCTGATTGGATGCAGCTCGGAGCGCGGCGTGCATTTCACCCAGGGGGGGGGACGGTGCATACAGAGGGTACCGTAATGTAGCGTGTAGCGCAGGGGATCACCTTCACTACAGTAGCAATCTCAATAGGGCTTATTTTCGGGGGAGGGCTTATTTTAGAGGAATCTTACACAGTAAGGGGAGGGCTTATTTTCGGGATAGGTCTTATTATCGGGGAAACACGGGTATGTACGAGGAACTGTGCTAATGTGATCTCATTTGATACTCACAACAATCCTTGGAGATAGGTGCTATTATTGTACTCATTTTACAGTGGAAGAAACTGAGGGAAAAAGAGGATAAGTGACATACAGCTAATAAATATCTGAGGCTAGATATGAACTCAAGTCTTCCTGACTCCAAGACAATTGGAGAGGCCATCCAGGAAGCCAATGCCAATCTATCTACTGCACATATGACAATAAATAGCATATGTTATCATATATAGCATATATTATTATAATATATTTGTTACATAAAAGCACTATATAATGCAATATATTTCTATGATAAAATTGTATAATATATTTTACAGTATTATTTATTACTCCTGCATACTGTGCAATGTGTAATAATATTCCATAAGTATATAATATCATATACTGTGACAATATATGATAAGAAGAAGGAGCTTAGAGTGCAGTTAGGGGAGAGGACATGTACATATAGAGATCTCTATACAATATCTGCGACACTGATTAAGGTAATTTGGGAGAGAAGACACTGGCAGCTGGTTGGATTGGGGACAAAGAAATCAGGAGAGGCTTCAGAGAAGTCATCATTGGAAGCTGAGCTTTGATTTCAAGAAATAACATCTCAAAAAACAGCAATTAGACCTGAAGAAGAAGGAAAAGATATGTAGACAACTTAGCTTGAGACCCAAGGAAACATAGCTGAATAGCATTTATCAGCAAAATTAGAAAAAGGACAACAAATAGAAATTAAATTAATGAAGCCACCCAGATGTCTGCGTTGTCTAGGATCTTTCACAACCTGACTGTGACCTGTCCTTCCATCCTTATTATACTTTACTTCACTTCACCCTCACCATGGTCTGGCCAAACCGACCTCCTTATTGTTATATGACCCCTTCTCCTGAACCTTGTATTGTTTGTACCCATGCCTGAAATCACTTTCTCCTCACCTTAAGATCCCTGACTTCCTTCAAAGCTCAGCTTCCAATGATGCCTTCTCTGAAGCCTTTACTGATTTCTTTGCCCCCAACCCACTCAGCTATCAGTGTCTTCTCTCCCAAATTACCTTCAATCAATGTTGCAGATACTCTGTAGATATCTCTATGTATGTGCATGTCCTCTCCCTTGACTATACTCTAAGCTCCTTAAATCAAAGACTATCTCATTTTTGTCTTTATATTTCAGCACTTAGCATAAGACCTGGCACACACACAGTAGGTGCTTAATAAATGCTGGTTGCCTGATGGGCTCGATATCACTGATTACAGTAGAACCACCATATAAGGACTTTAACAATTCAGTACCTGGTGTGCCATATGAGGAGAATGGAAATGGCATTCATAAAAATGAAGTTGGAAAAAAAAATTGATTGGACCATATCTAGCAAGTGGCCACCCAACCTTAGCTTAAAGTACATCACTGAGGTGGGAAGGGAAGCCACCACCTTCCAAAGTGACCATGCAACTTTTAGATAGCTCTCATGGTTAGGAAGTTTGCACTTATATCAATTAGCAGCTTTGTAACTTCCACACACTGATCCTAGTTTTTCCTTTGGGGGTCAAGCAGAATAAATCTAATTCTAGTTCCAGGTTACAGCCTTTTAAATACTTGGAGACAGTTGTCATATCTTCTCTTCTCCGGGCTAAACATGCCTAGGTTCCTTTAAGCAATTCTCCAGTGGCAAATACCTGAGCAAATACAAAGGAAATCCATGTTGAAGGTGACAGAACTTTAAAGTCATTTAAAGACTGATTTTTCAAGTCCTTAAAGAGAGGAAGATTACAAAATATTAGAAAAATCATATTAATACCAGAGAGAGACAAACAGACATAAGGATAGAGACAGAAAGGGGGGAAAGAGGAAAAGAGAGGGGGGGGGGGAAGGAGGGAGATGGAGGGAGAGAGAGACAGAGAGAGAGAGAATGATTAAGACTTCAGTTAACTACTGAACCAGAGGCTTACTATCTCATTGTTATAAAATCATTATGAGAAGGCCATGAGCATACAGTCAGGGAATCCTTGATGATACCCTAGCAGGGTAGCTAGGTGGCACAATGGATAGAGTGCTGGGCCTGGAATAAAGAAGACTCATCTTTGTGAGTTCATCTATGGCCCCAGACACTTACTAGCTGTTTAACCTGTATGCCTCAGTTTCTTCATCTGTAAAATGAGCTGGAGAAGGAAATGGCAAACCACTCCAATATCTCTGCCAAGAAAACCCCAAACAGTGTCACAAAGAATCAGACATGATGGAAAACAATGAACAATAACAATCCTTGATTGTTATGATAGATTATGACCGTTATGATATGAGAGGAAAGTAGACTTTCATAGACAATATTCTATAGCAGATTACAACTTTGCAGCCATAAAATTGATTGAAATGTATAAAGTTTTCACTATTCATTTTATTTTATTTCAACCAACATGTATTAAATGCCTACATGTACAAGCCAATGAGTCAAATGCCTTTTCGTTTATTACTCATAAGAGTAAAATGCAGCCTGAAATGTATTTCTCCAATAAAATGTCTCCCATGCATGTGTTAGTCATATAAAATTACTTGATAAATTCAACTATTAAGAATTTAGTTTCTAAATTCCTCAGGTTAGCAATATTAATCAAGCAAGGCAATGTTTTATAAAGTCCTCATCAAAGGTATTTATCATTTTGGAGAAAAGTGTTCTGCTCAGAGTTCAAAGGAAAGAAGGATTTCTGATAGATGATGAGGGTCTCCAAATATTCCTGGCCACAGATAACAGTAGATTATATCACATCTTGGAATATCCCTCTAGATCCAATGAGGCACCAGGATTCTATCACCTCCCACCTTGACTATCACACAGAACCACCAACTTACCATCTGCCCCCCTCACACCATATGCATACAGACCGTCTGCCCAACCTTCCTGCTTTTCACCTTTTGTTCAGGGATTCATAATCAAATCAACATTACCTTTGCCACTGTGAAACATGTGACAATATACTAGCCTAGAGCTCCACTCGAAAGTCCCAGGGTTCTGAATTGCAGGCTACCTATGTTGAATCGCCTTTCCATGGCCTTATTCATCCTTCTCATGCACCTAATCACATTCTATCCTGACTTTCCATTGTGCCCTCTGGAATCCCCATTCTATTGTTATTAAACAACCCCTCATATTAAATCTCTGCCCTCCCCTTAGAAATCTCTATTTAATTTTCTATGTGCATTTTCCTCCTCCTCAACAGCACAAAAGCTCCTGAAGGAGGACATTTCTGTTTTTGTCTTTGTATCTCCAGTTCCTAACACAGTTAATGGTGCGTTGTAGGCACTTAATAAATGCCCACTGAATTTAATTGAATTGAACACTACAGTGATACCCTAGTGAGTTTCATAACCACTCAAGAGACTGGCACAGAAACAGGCTGACACAGACTGACAAGCAGGGGAAAATCAAGTAGATGAAGAATGAATATTTTTCAGATTATGAAATTCATTTGGATGGACAGTGCATTGAGTTATTTGATCAGTTCATATATTTTAGGCAGACACTGAATATGGGCAATGAACTGGGATCAGAATTGAATAGGATGAGGAGATAGGGCTGCATCACATTTGGAAAATTGCATGGCTCTTTCAATGCTCTCAAACTGTTCCCTGCTGCCAAAGTACATCTTTTTAACATGAATATTCTCCCGATGATGCTGTACGGCTGCAAATCATGAAACATGATGACCACAAAAGAACTAAAAATTACAAGTGGCCCAAGAACAATGGGAAGATGCATGGTAGATATTAATAGGCTGAGCACATTATGTTGGGATGCCATGACACTTTCTCATGTGCAGAAAACATCATCCATGACATACATTTGACTGGGAAAGGAGATAGGTCAGTTATGCCAGCAAGAGTGAGGGATGACAGAGGGACATTCTGAGTATTACGCTGGTTGTTCATGAAATACTCAAAGATCCAGAGGAAGACCTCTAAAGTACTGGGCAGATGGGAATAATAGCAGCTATTTTATAATGTTGTTGTATGACTCAAATGAGATAATGTATGAAAACCATTTTTTAACCTTAAGACACTATGCAAATGACATTTACCCTCTTTAGAGGGATATTTGCCCTCTATAGATGAAGAATACAGACCCTTGTATGACTTATCTTCCAGTTAAGAAGGCACGGATGCATGGTTTATACCCATGAAGAGAGCACGCTACTCTAACGAGCTGTAATGAGGCAACTGGAGGGCAGAGTTGATAGTGTTGGGACCTGAATTCCAATTCGGCCTCAGACCCTCATTGACTGTGGGACCCTAGGGAAAGCCTCTTAGAGCCTGAGCTTCCATATGTGAAAAATGGACATAACGATAGCATCAGCCTTAGAGTGTGGTTAAGATCAAATGAAACTATCTATGTAGAGCACTTTGCAAACCTTAAAATGTGAAAGAAATGTGAGCTGTTCTCATTATTATGAGCTCATAGCTCCACTAAAATCTACTCAGCCCTTTAATGTTCACCAGGGGCTTTTCAAAACAACCTTATAAGAATTACCAAAGGCAATATTACTCTTATTTTATGTATGATGAAACTGAGATTCAGCAATATTAAATGACTGGTCTAGAGTTATACAGATAATAAGTCTGGATTTGAACCCATATCTTCTTGTTCTAAATTGAGTACCCCATTTACACCACACTGTAATAAATTGAAACCCAACACTATACTTAAAAATAAGCTCCTGGATTTTAGTCTGGAAGAGATCTCAGAGTTATCTTGTACAGTATCTTCATTTGATATTATTGATACATAGAGAAAAATTCCTGTCGTGGACCTTTTTCTCTCTTTTGTTTTAAAATATCCCACTTGGCAATATCATCAGCTCCCATGGGTTCAGTTATTATGCTACACAGATTTTATGTATGTGTACATATATAATATGAATATGTACTAGGGCTGTATATATACATATACACACCATGTATACATATGCATATATACACATACACACATATTCATCCTAGTTTCTCTACTGAGCTCTAGTCCTGCATCACCAGTTGCCTTTTTTTTTTTTTTGCGTATCTAACTTGACATGTTTAAAACAGAAGTACCATGCCTAAAGTCACACAGGCTCACAACCAGGGTATCACTCTCAACTCCTTGCTCAAATTCACCCTAGATATAAAATCTTTACCCTTTTCTCCATGTCTTCTGTATACATCTCCTTCTCTCCACTTACATAGCCATTTAATTCAAGCCCTCATCACCTCTCACCTGAATTACTGCAATAGCCTTATAGTTAGTCTCCCTTAAGTCTCTTCTCAACTCCATTCCATCCTCCACTCAACTACCAGAGTGATTTTCCAAAAGTCAAAGTATGATCCTGTTATCTACCCAATGCAATAAATTCCAGTGGTCCTCTATTCCTTCTATTTGGCATTTAAAACGCTTCATAACCTGGCCTTTCCAGTGTTCTTATACTTTGATCTCTACATTCTCTGTGATCTAGATACAATGACCTACTTGCTATACTTTGCACATGACGCTCTATTTTCCATCCATGCCTTTGCATAGGCTGTCACAAATGCCTGGAAGGTTTTCTCCTCACTTCTACCTCTTAGTCTCCCTGGCTTCCTTCAATCAGTCAGTCATTGAGCATTTATTAAGCACTTACTATGTAACAGGCACTGTGCTAAGTGTTGGAGATATGGGCAAAAACAGTCACTGCCCTCAAGGAGCTTACATTCTAATGACTTCAGCACTGGCTCCAGTTCTGCTTTCTTCAGGAGCCTTTTGCCGTCTGCCCAACTTTTAGGTGGCCACTCCTACTAAGAGCTGTCTATTAGGAGTTGCCATTCCTACTAAGAGGTTTCTGCCATCTACTTGGTATACATCTTGTATGTACATAATTATTCACATGTCATCTTTCCTCTTAGAATGTGACCTCTTTAAGGATGGGGGTTGTTCTTGCCTTTATCTTCCAGAACTTAGCATGATGTCTGGCATAGAGTAAACACTTAATAAATGCTTTTCAATGGGCTCATTGTTAAGAATTTAAGTACAGAATCCATGCTGAGGTGGGGGGGGAAGTATATGTAATATAGATCCCCCCCTTCCCCCCAGAAACTTATTAGACACTGGAATGGCAATAAAGTCACCTACATTCTACTTTTTTAAAAAAGCAGACAGATCCTCAGTTTCCCAAATTTAAAGTGGGTATGCTGAAATATGTGCCATCTACATCCTGACATGTTTATGAAACAGGGAGCTTCTCCTTAAGTTTCTGAGATCAAAGCATGATCTAGACAGAGCTTGATTTATTTATTTTTGCTACTATTTAAGAAGAGAGAAAATAAATTCTCCACAAGCCATTAATAACAAATAATGGATGGATTGATATCCCTGACCTAATTAACATCTATTCACTCCAAGACCAACTCCAGCAGAACGATGTAATCATCAAACCAAACTCCCTCTCATTTGCTCTTCTGCTCTCCTTAAAAAAAATTTTTTTAAAACTCATCAAAGTAATATGAAAGATAGCTGCCTTTCCCATCCATCTTCCATCATTAGAGGAGGAAGAATCTCACTTCAAAAGCAAATGCTATATTTAGAGTTGAGGAGGCATTTCATTTCAAAGTCCCACTTCTCTATTGCCCACAGTTTTCAATAACATCTGATACAGGTATTTTTAGTGTCTGTCATCCCAGAGCCCTTTTAAAGTGACTGTGGATACAGAGACAGATCACTTTGTACACCTCTGGGACAGAATACAGCTGCGGCTCGGGGACTGCTTTATGGAAGGGTCTGAAAAGAGAGAATGCCATCGGTTGAAGCCAGAAGAGGAGTTTAGTTGTCCACTCTGGATTTGGGCCAAGATAGCAATTGAAGGACTTGTTCTTTTGAGCAAAGCTCTGTCGTGATCACAGACCCTCATGGCAACTGTCTGACGTCTTTTCTGAGATATACCCAGTCTTCAGGATCTCAGAATAAAATGCTTCAACGGCTGTTTGATGCCTTTCTAGTGATCCTCTAAGCTGGCTGGGAACCTATATTTCTGGAGTTTCTATGGAAAACTAGAAAAATCTTTGCATCGAGTTGTCAGTGAAATTCATTTTCTAACCACAGCATTTAGCTTGAGTGGCCTGAGTATGCTTTGAGGTTATTATTGTTGTTTTCTTGTTTGATTTAAGCAGGGGGCAGCATGGCATACTATATGGCAGAAAGATCACTGTCTTTGCTATCAGTAGATTTGGGTTAAAACTCTGCCTTTGACATTTACTGCCTGTGTGATGTTGGACAAATTACAACCTCTCTGGGCTTCAGCTTCCTGTAAAACAAGGGGGCTGGGCTCTGTGATGTTTAAGGTCCCTTCCAACTCTAAATGTATGACCTTGTGGAAACATAGGTACAAAGCCTGCCTCTGTCATTAACTACATATGTGCCCTTAGGCAAATCACATAACTTCTCTGGGCCTCATTTTCCTCATCTATAAAATGAGGGCATTGGGGTGGACAGGTAGCACAGCAAGTAAGAGCACCAGCCCCAGTGTCGGGATGACCTGGGGGATCAAATCTGGGCTCAGACACTTAGTATCCACCCAGAAACACCTGGCCGTATAACCTTGAGCAAGTTACTTAACCCCAATTACTTTTTAAAAGATGAGGGCATTGAATTAATGATGTAGGTGGCTTAGTGGATACAGCACAGTACCTGGAGTCAGGAACACCTGAGTTCAAATCCAGCCTCAGACACTTATTAGATATGTGATACTTAGCAAGTCACTTAATCTCTGTTTTCCTAAATCCACTAGACAATGGAATGGCAAGCCACTCCAATATCTTTGTCAAGAAAACCCCATGAACAAGGGTTTGGTGCACCTCAGTCCTCAGAACTGCAAAGAGTCAGACGTGACCAAACAAGGGAACACCAATAACAAAGTTTCCTTCCAGTTCTAAATGTATAATCTTTAGATTTTTGATGACAATTGAATCTTTACAGTATCCTGAAACAAAAGTTGTCAGTAGAAAGCTGTTATCAGAAGTCCATGACCCACTCTTCACTGACCTCTTATAAACCATATATATGAGGTCTAAGTACAGAGACATGATGGCTATGTGCACACACATTCTCATACGTGTGCATATGTGCACACACATGCTCACAAACACTCACACACAGATATAGACCCAATTATTTTGGTGTCCACAGTGGGACATGGCCATAAGGCACGTAAGGGCGTCTCTCCAAGCTATTTCAGTCAGATCCCTATCTTTTCACTTGTCAATAGAATTAGCAGGAACACCAAGCTCATCTGAGAACAGTTCAAGGGCAGCAGCACTTACTTGGCGTCCTCCAAATCGTTATTCTTCTGGGGAGGATGTGTCTCATACTGGGTCCTCCAGTGCACCACCTCCGCATGCCCCTTGGTCAAAGTCCACAGCAGCTTAGTCTTGGTCTCTTGTTCTTCCTGATATTGCCCCTTCAGGAAGGCATAATCATGTTTTGCTGACTGCAGGGCATGTGTGAGGACTTTCTTGGACTACAAGTGACAAAGGTACCTTGGTTAATTGCAGCTTGGGAATGGGCCAACCAACCCACATAAAACAAAGTTTAACAATATATTCTATTCCCAATACAAGCTACACTGAAACAGAAAAACTGGAGACTATAGAATGCTGAACCAAGAAAGGAAAGATTAAAATGTTTGTCTTTTTTTAAGTTGCAGCTTCCATAATTATGTAGAGGAGATTAATTTGTTCAAGCTTGTCCTTGTTAGACTATTTGGACACTTTAGGCATGTAGACAAATAATTCCAAAAAGATGGGAACAGAACTTTAATAGGAAAATACTCATTATCTTTAAGGCAACAGGAAATATGTCTTATAAAGTGCACGAGTTTAAAAAGGTCACAGAGACTTTCCCTTATAGTATATCTCTTCTTCCCTTTAGAGAATCCCAGCATTAAAAGGGAAATCAGACACCCTCATCCAATCTATAGCTGACTAAGAATGCTTCTACAACACACCTAACAAGGATCATCCAACCTTCTTTGAAGACCTATTGGAAAGAAGAACAATTTTGATTTTGGGGTGGCTAGGTGGAGGAGTGAATAGAGCACCCACCCTGGAGTCAGGAGGACCTGAGTTCAAATCCAGCCTCAGACACTTAACACTTACTCGCCATGTGGACCTTGGACAAGTCACTTAACCCCAATTGCCCTGCCCTTCCCCCTAAAAAAAAAAGAAGAATGATTTCCAGCAAAACAAATCAAATCTCTCTTCCATGTAAAAGCTTTTCAAAGACTTAGTCATGGGATAATGAACTCAAAGTCTGAAGGGACTTTAGGGGCTGTTTAGTCCAACCCTTTCATATTATAGCTGAGGAAACTTAGGCCTATAGAAATTAAATGTCATTCTTTATACGCCTTGTGCTTAGCATAGGGCCTGGTACACATAGTAGGCATTTAACAAATTGTAGTTGGCTTTTCTATTTCTACCATTTTGATTTAGAGACAGAAAGAACCTCACAATCCAAACCTGTTGTTTTACAGATGAGGAAACTGGGGCCTGAGGAAGATAAGCTACTTGTCTAAGGTCATTCAGGTAGTAATCATCAGAGAGAAAATGAAAACCCAGGTCCTCTGACTCCAAATGCAGTACTCTTTCCAATGTACTGCACTTCCTCATAAGCTATCACACCCCCTTTAAGTCTTCTCTTCAGTTCTTTAAACCTTTATTTGTGTGACCTGATCACCAGTACCCCTACCATCCTCTTTCCCTTCTCTGAATGATCTCTAGACTGGTGATCCAGTCAACCCAGAGGTGTATTTTCATAAAAACCTCATCTGGAAAGCAAAATGATAACATTTTACAGAGAGCTGACTGAAGGAGTTTCTGAAAATATCCAAGGATATTTTACAGAGATTTGCCATAACTCTATTCTTGAAACCCATGACTTATTGGTGGGACCACTTTATACCAGGGTTATTTTTGTCTTTTGGTTACTCAATCTCCTTGAATGGGTTGAAACTACCTTATACTGAATTTTATTCTGTAATGCTATAGTGAGGGTAGTATTGATCAGGACCCTCAAAAACCTAGATTTTTCTTATCCTAACTCTAATATTACCTACCTTTGTGATTCTGGGCAAATGACATAACCTCTTTGGGTATCAGTTTCTGTATCACTAAAATAAAAAGTTGGATGAGATGATTTCTAAAGTCCTTCCTGATGCTAGACTTCCATCATTCCAAGTTCTCACACCTCAATCGGCCATGCTAATTGAGATTCTGGTGCCACCGGTATTGCTTATTAGCAATTTTATCTTCTCTCAGAGGAAGCCATAGTTATTATTTTTTATGATTCACTGATAACTTTAACAACAAATCCAAAAATATTGCTGATCAAATAAAGCCACACAGTTATCATTCTGTCTTCCACATACATTCAATCAAACATTTCATTAAACACTTCACCATTGGGGATTTACTTTTCTAAATGCCTAAAACTTTTCCTTCCCCTTACCTTTTCCTATAGTGGTAAAAGAAGAATGTATAAATATGTTTTATTGGCCCTTAATCTGACAGACTATGGAGAAAATTTGAATTCCTGAGGCAGAATACTTAGTTAATCAAAGTTTATTTGTGAGTATCGAAATATTCCTGACACATGCAGTACCCAACCTCTGTTTTCCTGTAATTTGAAAAAAAAGTACCTTTCCCAATTCATTTGAAACTAAAAGGATTTCTCAGGTCTAATTGAGAAAAAAAAATTGTAAAGGATTATTATTGTTTGGTTCTCATATATGAGCTCCTATTGTGAAAAAAGAAAATCGTTACTTCAATCTCTTGTTCCAACAGCCTTCTCAGTTCTTCAATTTGTAGAGCAAAGTTACTCTTTCCTCTGGAAAGTTTGCTTATCAGAGTGTCCTTCTCCTCCAGCTGCCTTGAGAAATCATCTAAAGAAAAAATTCACCCAATGAGTGCTCTGAGACCTTCCTGGGCTCCATCTCTGGCTTCCCTCACCTAGTACATCGACCTACCTTTTTCAGTCTCAAGCTTTGACTTCTGGACAGTAATGTCATTTACCAATCTGGCCATCTCTTCAAATTTAGCATTCATTTCATTAAGTTGGTTTTCAAACAGATTGCAGAGCTTCTCAGCCTTTGACTAAGCATTAGGAAGGAAAAAGACAGGAAGTTGACTATAGCAAAGTGACCTGTTTTTAAAACAAAGGAATCCATCTTTGTTCTTGACTTAGTCCTCAGACTAGCTGGCAGACGCAAGTGCATTTGATGGTTGTCTGGGAGGAAAGCACACAGATGATTCAGTAGTAGGACTGATTTATAGAAACCTAGGATAGGGACTGAACCTGTGATTTCATTGGTATAGGGAACTCCCAGGGGAAGAAACTCTCTCTACCAATGCAGGTCAGCATGCCATGATCTTAGAGGGTTGCCTAGAGCACTGAGTTGTTAAGTTTCTTGCCCAGGGCCTAGAGGAAGGACTTAACTCAGATCTTCCTGTCTCTGACACTGCTTCACTTATTATTGAAGCAATATAGGGTAATGGAAGATTTCATTCATTTCTTCTGATATTGGGAAAGAAGCCCTAGCCAGATGCCCTCTTATCCCAGGTCCTTGTTTCATGGCTTTGGGAGTATCTCAGACACTGAAAAGCTAAGACAAAATGAAGACCACTATAGAAAATATCTATCACACCCTGAGCAATCAATCCTTCTCTGGTGCTGAGTCATTTTATACCCTTCTAGAGCCTTGGATAGTTACGTGCCAGCAATGCCCTCCTGATCTAACGAAATCTAAGAGCTTTGCTTTCTTCCCCCTTACTTCCCAGGGCAGCCTTGTGTGAAGCAACTCAAGCGTTGGCAGTTAGGAGGGACTTTAAGACATGAGAGCTTATCCCTGGGAACCATAGGGTAAGTGATAATTACCTGCCATACTGGTGTATGTGTGTGTCTGTGTGTCTGTGTGTGTGTGCATGCACATGCAGTGGTGCTTAATGAAAGAAACATAGATTTTAGGGACCTATGAGACCCAATTAAACTCCCTAATTTTAAAGATAAGGAAACTGAGGCCTAGATATGCCAAGTGACTTGCCTATAGTCATAAAGGTGATAAGTAGCAGAGCCAGGATTTGAATTTCAAAATTCATTTCATTATTTCCCTCTGCCCTATCAGTGATTTCAGGCCAGGGTTGAGCAGGGCAAGTGCCTTGCTGGCCTATAGAGTGAAGCAGAAACAGGCTGAGAATGAGGAGCGTTGCTGCTTTCCCTGCTGAACTTGACAGCACTGATGGCATAAAGACACTCTTCCTAAATAGAAAACAAGTATAAGAAACTACAGCCTCAGCTCCCTTGCCCAGGTCTTGGAACAGAGATGAGGAAAGGGGCAGGGGTCTGAGCTCTGAGAACCTGGTCCAAGCACCACAACTCCAGCCAAAGAAGGTACTGAAGCACAACCAGGTATTAAAAATGAGATCCCATGGAAGCCTAGGGAGGGCCCTTTAAATGAGGAAGGGCTTAATCGGTAAGCCTGATTTCCTTCAGCTTAAAAGACAGTTGTCAGAGCAATTGCTATGGTTGCTTCAGAACATGCTCTTGCACTGACAGAGATTAACCTCAAGCTCTGATGCTGCCTAAACTATCGAAACTATCTTGGATTCTCCAGCAGGAGATATGAGCAGGAGGTTTAAAGCCAGCAAAGTCTGAGTTTGAATCTCGCCTCAGAAACTTACTGACTGTGTGATCCCAGGTAAGTTGCTTAACCTCACAAAGTTCCAGTTTCCTCATCTATAAAACAGGGGGAAGAATAGAGACTACCTCACAGGATTGTTGTGGGAAACGAACAAGACAATGTGAGTAAAATACCTTGAAAACCACAAAGCTTTGTATCATTATATAAATGCCAGCTGTTATTAATCATTATCATCATTGTTTTATTGTTATTATTCACCCTCACCCTTCTACCTAGCTTTGTAGTGATCAGTTTGACAGATCAAACCTCCCCATCAGGCTTAACTTTTTGTTTGTTTGTTTTTTTAATTTTTTTTAGGTTTAACTCTTTAAGACCCAGACCAGTAGCCTCATTCAGTACAATTGTTTGCCTGAATTAGACGTAACCCCTAAAATCTGTGTACATTGGAAAAGTAGAGGTATTGTTTTCACTTATTGACATTGATCACGAAGACCTCTAATTTGGGGGCCCTCTCTCACATTCATAAGGCTCATTTAAGACAGCCTGTTTCTGCCTGAGAAATGTTGTCCTGTTGGTACCCATAGCGTTAACTTCCATGCCCCAGGCTATACTCAACTGGTCCTCAACTGGTCAATCCCAAGTGTTTCCATGACTATGCTGTGGTTCTCAAAGAAGACTAGGATATCAGGAAGGTGATGCCATGACTTGCAAGTGAATTGGATGTAAGTGAGGGAGGGCTGTGCAAGGTCACCAGCCTCACATTCTCCTCTGGAGCCATCTGGGTTCAGTGGCAAGATCATAATCAGGGCAGCTGGAGCTGGCCCCATGGCCCCATGGCCCCACAGCTGGCCTGTGAAATCAGAAGTGGATGATCAATCAGATTTTCCTGACAATCATATAAAAACCTGTGATCCACATCCATCCACATGAGCTGTGTGAAATGATGAAGGGACCTAGGTGCCCTATCCACCAAAAGGGAAGGAATAATGTGAGCCCAGCATGAGACAAATCCACATTGTAGCCTCTTACAGAACCATCTCTGATCTCCTTCTTCTTTGCGCTGTGGCCTGAAGGTACTCATATGTGAGGGTCTGAGGTGCTGAATGGTACAGTGGATACAGCTTTGGGCCTGGAGTCAGGAAGATCTCAGTTCAAATCTAGCCTCAGGCTCTTACTAGCAGGGTGACCTTAGGCAAGTCACTTAACCTCTGTTAGCCTCAGTTTCCTCAATTTCAAATTGAGGATAATTATCACACCTACCTCCTAGGGGTTTTGTAAGGACCAGATGAGATACTTGTAAAATTCTTAGCAAAGTGTCTGGAACATAGTAGGCACTTAATAAATGCTTGTTCCCTCCCTTCCTTCTTTACTTTATCTTTGATTGCTCCTTCCCTCCGCTGGGTTCTCATCTTGGACCTTATTCCTTACTTGGTTTGAGTTATAAAATGTGACCATAATAAAGGTCTCCTGATTTTAGCATTACTGACTGTTCTGTCTCTTTTACAGAAGTCTGTAAGTACTAAAGCAGTTGAAATGGTCTAAGGCATCCAACATAGCTTGCATCTTGGTTGTTGCTGTATAAGGCAAAAAGAAAAAAAATTATTTGGGTGTATATTATCTGGTTTGTGGATTCTTTGCTGAATAGTATACTTATTCTATAACCATACTTTTATGGAATTGATTAGCTATAGAGATAACATGATAAAGAGAGAGTTCTGGAATTAGAAGACCTGGTTTTGACTCTTGGCTCTAATACTTGGGACAAGCCATTCAACTTCTCTGAACCTCAGTCTCTTAATCTGTAAATAGGGATAATAAGTGCATGCCCCACCTACCTCATATAGGTCACTGGACGGACTCAATGGTAGAATATATGAAAAGTACTTCACTAAGTGCTCTATAGATATAAGGTGCATGCCTTATATTTTCTGACTTGCCACCTATACTATATGGTAGGTCTGGAATATGTCTGCCTCTCTCTCTCTCTCTCTCTCTCTCTCTCTCTCTCTCTCT